>NW_027502810.1:0-37284 GCF_021521415.1 Bidens hawaiensis
CACAAATGAGCTTCTTGATGCTGGTTTCGTTTATCATAGCAACCACTTTCACTTTGATCCATTTGGTGAAGTAATCAATCGCCACGATCAAAAATTTCACTCGGCCTGGTGCTTCAGGGAACGGTCCTGTTATGTAGATCGCACATTTTTGGAATGGTCAAGATGACGTTACTGGTATCATTTCATTTTTGGGGTGCAGAGTGTTTGGTACATGGCGCTGACATGCGTTGCATCGCCGTAATTCTTTCTTCGCATCAACATGCATGCCCGGCCAATAATACCCCGTGTTCATTATTTTTGCTAAAACCATCATTGGGCCTGTGTGAAATCCACAAATTCCTTTATGTACTTCCCATAGCAGATAGTTCGCATCTTGCGCATCTACGCATCGGAGGAGTGGTCCAAGGTAAGATCGTCTATACAAAACACCATTTTGAAATGTGTAATTGAGCGCTTTGTGACGGGTCTTCCTAGCTTCCACTTTCCTATCTGGTCGGATACCTAATGACAGGTAGTTGATGATTGGGGTCATCCAACTAGATGTACTCGCGGAGCATACACAAACTTCTCTTATGGTAGTGGAGGGGTTTGTCAGCACTTCGACACATACATCTTTGGAAAGGTGTTCAAAACTTACCGATGCCAATTTGCTGAGAGCGTCTGGTTGCTTATTTTCACTTCGTTTCACATGTTTAACTTTGCATGTGATGAAGGTTGCCATTAGTGTCTTGGCTTGCGCTAAGTATGAGGCCATCTTGTCATCTTTTGCATCATATGATCCCTCAATTTGGTTTTCCACCAACATTGAATCAACATGTGCTTTTAGATGTTTCGCTCCAAACTTCTTGACGATTCTCAATCCTGCTAACAATGCTTCATATTCTGCCTCATTATTCGTGCTCTTATACTCCAATCGTATTGCATACGTGAATTCTTGCCCTTCTGGATTGGTGATCTTTAATCTTGCGCCTGCGCCTTCATCATTGGATGCCCCATTAGTGAAAATTTTCCGTATTTGTTCTTTATGTTGTTCCACTGGGGTTTCCAACTCCTTTCGGCATTCTTTTTCTTTTTCTGGGGCACCTCTGCTATGAAATCTGCCAATACCTGACCTTTGATCGCAGATTTGGGTTTGTACTCAATGGCGTATTCTCCTAACTCTATCGCCCACTTTTCTAATCTTCAAGATAATTCTGGCTTGGCTAAAGCGTTCTGCAGGCGATAGTTGGTGAGGACGTTCACTGGGTGTCCCTGGAAGTATCTCCTTAGGCGGCGCACTGTTTTCACTAGCGACATAACCAACTTTTCCAAAGTGGAGTATCTTGTCTCCGCGTCTGCCAATGTGCGACTAACATAGTAGATGGACGTTTGAACGCTATCTCTATCTACCAGTACAACCGCAATGATCACTCTGTTCGAAGTCGCTAGGTATATTACTAGCTGTTCTCTGGCTTTTGGCGTCATTAATGTTGGCAGTTCTGCTAAGCGCAACTTGATCTCTTGAAATGTTGTTTCTGCTTCAGCTGTCCATCAAAAATGAGAATTTTTTAGACAATTTCTCAGAGTTGAAAGGAATGGAAAAGATCTGTCTGCATGGTTTTATAGGAATCTGTTGAGCGCGACCAATCGCCTATTCAACGTTTGGACCTGTTTGATGGTTCTCGGGGAAGGCATTTTCATTACCGCTTCAATTTTCTCAGGATTGGCTTTGAATCCTCCATTGGTAACGATAACCCCCATGAATTTCCCTTCTTCCATTCCGAAGGAACATTTACCCGGGTTAAACTTCATGCTTATCTGCCTCAACGTCTTGAAGGTCTCTTCAATGTCTTTCAACTTGGATACTTCTGCATCACTTATAATCACTAAATCATCCATATAGACTTCTAAGTTTCTTCCAATCTGACTCTTGAACTCTTTGTCCATCAGGCGATGGTATGTGGACCCTGCATTTTTTAGGCCAAATAGCATCATCTTGTAACAATACGTTCCATTTTTTTGTTCGAAACGTCGTTTTATCTTGATCTCCCGCTGCCATGTGGATCTGGTGGTACCCTTTATATGCGTCCAAGAAGTACTTGTACCGGTAAGGAACCAACACATCTAATTTTAAGTCTATCTCCGGTAAAGGGTAACAATTTTTATGGCATGCTTTGTTAAGATCTTTGAAATCAATGCACATTCGCCATTGGCCATTTGCTTTTGGTACCATTACCAGATTTTTCACCCATGTTTGGTATTGTATTTTGCGGATTATTCCCGCGTCCATGAGCTGTTTCACTTGTTCATCACAGGCCTTCGCCTGTTCTGGCCCCATCTTCCGTCGTTTTTGTACTATTGGTACAAAAGTTGGGTTCACTTTTAACTTGTCTTCCGCCTTGGACCTCGGTACTCCTGTCATGTCTGTCGGAGTCCATGCGAATACATCTATGTTGCTGACAAGTAACCTCTTCAAGGTATGGTCGGAAAGGGTGGTCCCAATGGTCACATTTTGTTCTGGAAATTTTTCATTGAGAACCAATTTCTCGACCTCCTTGGACTTGTTTGTCTTTAACATCTTCTGTGGTGGTACCTTTGCTTTCGCCATATGACATTCTTTGTTAGCATGGATCATTGCTATACCTGTAGGCGTTGGTACCCCAAATATTCCATGTGTCATTAATGGGTTGGCGTTGAAGTCGCCTATCGCCTGTCTTCCCAAGAGTATATCATATTGCAGGTGTGGAGTTTCCATGATGAGGAAATCTACATCTTCGGTTCTTGATTGTACTCCATCACTGAGTGTCACTGGAAATGTCAACTGTCCCAACGGGTATTCAATACTTTGATTGAAACATGTTATTAGGGCGTTGACGGGGGTCAGCCTGCGCTTATCATTTTCTTCCAGTAAATCAAAACATTGGCGATAGATGATGTCGGACGTGGCTCCCACATCAATGAAGAAGTGAGGCACTCGATAGTGTCCGAAGACTGTCGTCATTACCAATGGCGCTTTTCGGTTTGCTACCCCTTTCACTTTAGGGAATATTTCCTGTTCTTCCTTCCAGGCGGCATGTTCAACCTAACTGCGATTTTTGTTCGTGGCGCCTCCAGTGATCATGTTGGCGTGTAGGTCTTTGATTATTTTCTTTTCTGGCATTTCGCCGTCATGACATAGCGGTCGCCTTCCTCTACCGTTGATGCTTTTGACCAAATGTTCCAATCTTCCATTTTTTACATACTCTTCGATGGCATCTTTCAGATTCGAACACTGGTTGGTTGTGTGATCATGTTGTTCATGATAGTCACAATACCGCGTCATATCCGCATTCGACCTTGATTTGATTGGAGTCGGTTTTTTGAGTTGGATTCCCTCCGTGTACATTATCTGCACTGAGCTTTTGGTCAGCGGGGTCCATCTGTTGGACGTTTGTGGTTGTGCCCTTTGCTTGTTCGTGTAAGACTCATAGGTTGTGCTTTCTTTTGGTTGGTTTTCATGGTTCAACCTTGACCAAACGGAAGCTACCTTTTTGCCTTGACGGACTTGTTAATGTCGTTTCTCGCGTCATTGCGCGCCAACTATTCCAGGCTATTTTCGGTTCTCGCGTACCTTTTTGCCGCCGTCATGATAGCATCCCAGCTTTGGGGCATACCGTCTCTTCCTATAAGGGTGCGGATGAGATCATCGCACCTCACATTCTGGCGGAAGGCTGCTCGCATGAGTTCTTCGCCAACACCGCCGATGTTCAATCCATCTTTGTTGAATCTGGTAATGAAATCTTTCAGCATTTCATTATCTTTTCTTGTAACATTGAGAATATCTGCTGGATCGCTGAAATGGCGTCGTTGTTGGCTAAAATGCTGAGTGAATTTGGCGGCTAGATCATCACAACTCGTGATCTATCCTTCTGGAAACCGCTTAAACCAGACTCTCGCCGCGCCTACTAGTGTCAATGTGAATATGTGGTACCACAATGGCATGGTCCATCCTGACACTAGTTCGGCTGCGCTGTATGTTTGCAAGTGACGTCTGGGTCGGAATGGCCATCGTACTGGCCGACTGTTGGTGGAATTTTGGGATTCTTTGGTAGTTCCGTCTCAGCGATTCTTTTAACAAACTTTGACCTTCCGGCCGATGTTGTTGGCCAATATGGTTTGGTGAAGTCTTCGTTTGCATCTGGGTGGTATTTTATGAGGTTTTTGACACCTGGGTCTATAACTTTCCAGCTTTCTTCATAATATGGATCATCCTGTCGTGAATCCACCACATGGCACGACCGTTGCGGTTTGTTATCTAAACGGTTGCTTGGTTTAGCACTTGGTGTTTTGCCTGCTGGCGTTTTTGTTAGAATTGGATTTGACTCCTCTTCATTGCCTTCATATTCTTCTTCCGCATCATTGCTACTTGCTTCTCTGTCAAACAACGTTTTTGATCCCACAACCAAAGCCATCTTTTGTTGTACTTTAGTCATGAGTTTTTGTTGTTCTTCCTCTATCCAGGCCATTATCTCTGGCGTTAAGGCTATTTGCGACCGTGATCGCGTTTTCGCTTTTTCTGTGACGGTAGGTCGAATGGTGGACGCATCAGCGATGCCTGCGCCACTACCCATCACGTCAAGAATCTCCATATTCCTTCTAGGTTGGCCTTTGATTGTTGGCCCGCCTCTTTAGCAGGAGTTTTACCACTCATCTGGAACAAGAATGGAGTGATTACGGATTTACTGTTCTAGCGATATGCACGGATGACGCCAATGAAGAAACACGAATCCACCCCTTAAGTCTAATGACTTAGTCCTAAGGTTATGGTTAAGTATCTCCCACGATGGGTTAAAATCCTTTTTGGCGCAGATGAATGTTTCCTGCAAAACAGAACATCGTGAGCTCGTTACGAGGAATGTGGAGGGATTCTATCGTAACCACCCTCCGACGTGAGAATCAGTATTTGTTATGGGATAAGAGTATATGGAGAGAGTATAGAATATTGGATAATGGATCCTTTACTTTTTGGAGATGTTCTCATATTTATAGCCGGTAGGGGAGAGAGTATGGCCAACTGCCTTGTCAGGCTTTCCACCAATTATATTCTCCATTCGTGTGATCATGGAGGTTGGTGGGCATCGTCGCCTTTAATATTGACGTGGTGTACTATGTTGTACCGTCCTTTATGTGTTGTTTATTTCCCATTGGTTGGGCGATATTCCCGATGTATATTCTTCATTTTTGTCCTATGCTGATGAAGATCTTGGCGCTACCATTCCCGAGGTATCAAGGAATGTTTATTATATTTGGCCATGTTCCTGACGCCATGCTATCTGCATGGCGCTTGATCTCTTCACTCAGCAAGACTATACGTTACTTTAGGGTGAATTTAGTACCCTAACCTAACATTTCACTATCAATCAAAATAACGTTTTATTTTTATTTTTATTTTTATATTTATATTTATATTTATATATATATATATACTTCATTTTATACTTATGGTAGGACACGAAACTTTAAAATAGTTTCATGTTTTTGTCATTGAACGATATTTAATTTAAGAAGCTTTTATAAGAGATCATTTGAGACCATATCCTTATTATAAGGACTTGAAAAATTTATTTAAACAACTATTTTTTTTCTTTTATTATTATTTTTAAATTCTACTTCTTTTAAAATCCATACAACTAATGGAGTTCTCAACAAATCATTCTCATTACTTCATTAGAAATCATAAATAATCACACTACATAACTACATAAACTATGTGTGTTAGTCTAACACATAAATGAAAAACGTCTCAAGCTCATGTTCTCAATAACTTCTTTTATGAAAAACGCGTAATAATTTAACCATCAATTTAATTCCTTTTTTAATATAATATATGAGAGGATGAAATTAATTGTTTGGAGAAATCGCGGCCCCATTCAAACCCCTCCGCACGTTGACCGGTTAGTGCTCAAGAAGGCTTCATCCATTTTGACGCGTATGAGAAATGATTATGAAATGTAACGAATGAAATGTGGATAAGGTGGCAAGGACGCCACCCATCATAGTGAGTCTAATTTACTCTGTCTATTTTATTATCTATAGGTTCTTAACACTCTTTATTTTTCCTCTAATGTATAAAGTTTCAATACAATACAATAAAATATGATTTTGTATAGTTTGTTATTTGATTATCTCAACTAGGGGTGTCCAAAATACCCGAACCCGATTAACTCGACCCGACCCGAACCCGAATAAGCAAGTTCGGGTCAGGTTAAATCGAGTCAAAAAGTATTAATCGGGTTATTCGGGTCAACCACCCGAATAACCAGAATTGTTAATAGGGTCGGGTTTCGGGTTCATTTTTGGGAAAAAGTCGGGTTTCGGGTTAACCCGAATAACCCGATTAGTGGCGATACTTAACTTTAAATACAATGATTAAAATGTGAAATAAGCACTATAAAGACAATAATGTTTCATTTATGTTGTGTTCATTTAAATAAAGAACGAGCATGAACTCATTCATCTATGTTTGTGAATGTTTGTTTATGATCGTTCATTTAAGTTTGTTTACGTTCGTTCATGTTCGTTTACATATTAATAAAAAATATTAAATATTATTTGCATTTAGTAATTATATCACCCTAATATGTTTTATATTTGTTTGTTTGTGTTTATTTAAATGCGTTCATTTATGTTTGTTAATGTATGTTTGTGTTTGTTAATGTATGTACATATATGTTCCTTCATGTTCGTTTATCTTTGTTTAATTATGTTCATTTATGTTTGTGAATTCTTCGTTTAGATTTTAAATCAATGATCATGAACACAAATATTTGTTCGATTAAGTGTTCGTGTTTGTTAAAAGTTAAGTGAAAGAATACGGACGCCTTTGTTCATGTTCGTTCGGTTCATTTACAGGTTTATGTGTGAAATTATAAGATAATTACTTGCGAAAGAAATTGAAAATTAAGTGGAATGAGAAATTTTTCAACTTACAAGTTACAAACACATAAAACAACTTAAAATTATAAATTAACATGGTTAACCCGATTAACCCAACCCGACAAACCCGAAACCCGAATAACCCATACCCGACTAACCCGAACCTTAATAGGGTCGGGTTGCGGGTTAGATATTTTTTAAGGAAAACCCGACTAACCTAACCCGATTAACCCAAAACCCGATCGGGTTGACCCGATTAACACCCCTAATCTCAACTAGTATTAGAGTGGAGGTGAATATTGTTATGGTTTTTATTATTTATTTGCTTTTGGTACTATTTTGTTATTTGTTATTAGTCAAGGGAAGTCCCTTGTAACTTTGATTGGTATTTTATTATGGTTAGTACGTGAATGAAGATATCACAGATTTGAATCAATCTCTTTTTCTCTTAGTTTCTCTCATCTCTGGTCTAACCCTAACAAGGGTATCAGAGCTATTTCGATCTTCCATCGGATTTCTATCACGCCGCCATGACGAATACCAGGAACCAAGATATGGACAAGTCGGTCAAGGAACATGAGAAGGCTATTTCTGAACTTCAGGCCTCTCTTGCAGCCTTGATGCATCAACAAGAACAACTGATGAAGTCAGCAAATGATGGCGCCAGTTCAGGCAGCTATTCGGTCAAGTTTGGTGACCCGGATCCAAACAAAAATAATCGGCCGATGAGGGTGGGGAAGGTAGAGTTTCCCATATTCAACGGCGAAGATGTCGAGGGTTGGCTATATCGATGTGAACACTTCTTCACTCTTGACGAAACACCAGAAAACATGAAACTCAGGTATGTCGTATTCATCTCGATGGGGACGCCATTCAGTGGCATCAATCCTTCATGAGAACTAGGAGAGCAACTGTAAATGACTTTCCGTGGGAGGATTACCACCTGGCCATCTCGGCCCGTTTCTCTAATGCAATGTTCGAAGACGCCATGGAGGAGTTGGCGTCTCTCATTCATGAAGGTGAACTGCAAGATTATAATTCGGCATTTGATCGGTTGCTCAACAAGGTTACGATTAGCGAAACTTATGCTATTAGCCTTTACCTAAAAAAGTTGAAACCAGAGATTAAAGGCCCGGTGAAGATGTTTAAGCCTCGGACCCTACACGAGGCCTATGGCTTAGCAAGAATGCAAAACATTAATAACAAAAATTTGATGAATAGTATTACGGGTAAAGTACGATCAAACAAAACCCATGAGGTAACACGCGTTACACCGCCAATTAATGCATCCAAGTTACCTCTATTACCGACCCCAAACTCACGGGCTACTGGGGCTACAACTACTGCCAACAATTCACTTCGCCTAACCAGCAAAGAATTGGAACTGAAACGGTCTAAAGGTGAGTGTTTTTGGTGTACTGAAAGGTTTGTACCAGGACATAAATGTGCAAGGCCAAGACATCAACTTTTTATATTGAGCTTGACGATGAAGAGGATAAAGAAGGTTTTGGTCCGACCTAAGAGGAAGAAAGGGACCCCCAAATATCGATTCATGCCTTGACGGGGTTGCCCTCGTACTCAACAATGAGGGTTAGGGTTCGATGGGGACTAGACAACTCCATATCCTCATTGACTCAGGTTCTACACATAACTTTATTGACATTAGGTTAGCCAAATGGCTTGAGTTTCTAGTGAAGGACATACCCCCGATTAAGGTAGGTGTTGCAGATGGGAAACAACTTCCCTGTAATCAGGTTTTCCCTGAATTTCAATGGACGATGCAAGGAAAATGGTTCACTACCGAAGTCCTACTCATTCCATTAGAAAACTACGATATGATTTTGGGAGTTCAATGGCTATCTCCATTAGATGATATTTTGGGGAACTTTCAAAAAATGACTATGAAGTTCAAAATAGATGGGATGTCTTGTGAGCTCAAGGGAATTGAAAACAACAAGTTCTCTGTATGTTCGGGAGAAAAGACTGGGTCAATATTACACAAGCAAGAAAAAGGGGGTCTTCACAATTATTTAGTTTGCAATTGACACAGCCCCGTGCACCTTGTTTCGAGTCGAAGGTGATACCTGGAGAGGACGACCACATGTGGCAGATCCTTTTGACCGAGTTCAGTGACGTTTTTCAGACACCTACTTCTTTACCACCGGTACGTAAATTCGACCATCATATTGTTTTAATGGAGGGTACGCCACTGATCAGTCAACGACCATACCGGTATCCAATGGTACAAAAAGATGTCATCGAGAAAACGACCCAGGAACTTTTGGAAACGGGCATCATACGTAATAGTCAAAGTGACTTTGCAGCACCAGTTGTTTTGGTGGAAAAAAAGGATGGTCAATGGAGAATGTGTATGGACTACCGTCGGTTAAACGAAGCAACAGTGAAAAACAAATTTCCGATTCCTCTAATCGAAGAATTGTTAGACAAGCTCGATGGCGTAACATTTTTCTCCAAACTTGATTTACGCTCGGGGTACCACCAGGTACGTATGTATCTAGAGGATATTCATAAAACAGCTTTTCGTACACACGAAGGTCACTACGAGTTTCTGGTAATGCCTTTCGGCCTTACGAATGCTCCAGCGACCTTTCAAGCGCTTATGAATCACATCTTTCAGCCACTTTTGAGGAAAGGGGTGTTGGTATTTTTTGACGATATTATGGTTTATAGTAGAGATGCTGAACAACATTTGTTTCATCTTAAGAAAGTCCTTCTGTTAACGAGAGAGCACAAGTTGTTTGCAAAGCAATCAAAATGTGTTTTCGGGGGAAAAGCAATTGAGTATTTGGGACACATTATCTCAAGTGAAGGGGTTAGTACTGACCCGTCCAAAGTAGAAGCAATTAATAATTGGCCGGTACCTAAAACACTTAAACAACTCCGGGGATTTTTAGGACTAGCCGGTTACTACCGACGGTTCATTCGTTCCTTTGGTATCATTGCAAAACCGTTGATAGACCTATTAAAAAGGACTCTTTTGGGTGGCATGAAGGGGTACAACTCGCCTTCGACCAACTCAAATCATCTCTATCATCAGCCCTTGTTCTCGCTCTGCCCGACTTTTCTAAGCAATTCATTATTGAAACCGATCATCCGCTTGTGGTCTAGGAGCTGTATTAATGCAAGACAAACACCCCATCTCTTTTATTAGCAAGGCATTATCTCCCAAACAACAGGTCCTATCGGTTTACGAGAAGGAGTTATTGGCGATTTTAATGGTGGTAAAACAATGGCATTACTATCTGGTGACCGGGAAATTTCTCATACGGACCGACCAACAAAGTCTAAAACATCTTTTAACTCATAAGGTAACGACCCCTCTCCAACACAAATGGCTCGCTAAATTGATGGGTTACGACTACACCATCGACTATAAAAAGGAAAAAGAAAACATAGCGGCCGACGTGTTATCTCGTGTTCATGGGGTGTCACTCTTTACCACTGCTGTAAACTCCTTTGAACCCATTCTCATGCAAAGGGTTCAAGATAGTCAAAAAAATGATGAAGGGCTCCAAGTGGTGGTGAACAGATTAAGGAATAGGGAGGTGATACCCAACTTTAGATGGAATGGAGAGTGGTTAACCAAAAACAACAAACTGGTAGTTGGTGGTAATAAACAACTTCAACATGATATTGTGAGCTTATGCCATAGCTCACCCATTGGCGGTCATTCGGGAGTTCATGCATCAACTCAACGAGTGAAAGGTATGTTTTTTTGGAAAGGTATAACTAAAATGGTTCGACAATTCATACGGACTTGTGACGTATGCATGCGAGCCAAGCACGAGAATGTGGCTTCGCCAGGTCTTCTGCAACCGCTACCCATACCGGATACGGTTTTTACCGACATCTCTATGGATTTCATCGGTGGGCTACCTAAGTCTAACAGCAAGGATACGGTTTTGGTGGTGGTCGATCGCTTAACAAAATACAACCATTTTATGTTACTTTGACACCCATTTTCAGCAAGTGTCGTGACTCAAGTGTTTCTCGATAACGTATACAAGCTGCATGGGTGTCCAAACTCAATTGTTTCTGACCGAGATCCGATATTCATGAGCACATTTTGGAAAGAATTTTTGGCACTACAGGGTATTGCGGCGAACTTATCAACGGCCTACCGTCCTCAAACTGATGGTCAGACCGAGGTAGTTAACAGGTGTTTAGAGGGGTATTTGCGCTGCATGGTGATGGAACGACCGTACACATGGGCTAAGTGGGTTCCGTTAGCCAAGTGGTGGTACAACACCACCTTTCATTCAGCGATCAACATGACACCATTTGAAGCGTTGTACGGGTATCCTCCTCCACTTTATATTCCCTATATTAAGAAAGATGCATGTAATGGAGAGGTAGACGAGTTTATGACAGATAAGGAAGCAACCATCCGGCTCTTGAAACAATCCTTGACAAGAGCTCAAAACAGGATGAAACAACAAGCTGATAAGAGGCGTTCAGAACGTGAACTCGAGGTGGGTACTTGGGCTTATCTTAAATTGCGTCCTTATATGCAGAATTCTATGCGGGTTCATAAGCACTCCAAACTCGCCCCGAAGTATTTTGGACCATTCTTGATAGTGGAAAGGATAGGTAAAATGGCCTACCGCTTAGATCTTCCTCATGAAGAACAAATTCATCCGGTGTTCCACGTGTCACTCCTAAAACCGGCACCGGGACCGCCCGACAAAATTCTGCCCATTCCGACAGACTCTAGGTTCTGCTTACGGCCCGAAGAAGAACTCGAGAAGAAGTTGGTCAAGCGTGGTAACAAGGGAGCAATGAAGGTGCTAAACATTGGAAGAATCAGACGGCTCAAGAGGCAACTTGGGAGTATCTGGATGAAATGAAGCTGAGATTTCCAGACCTTCTTGATTTCACTTCTTGAGGACAAAAGGTGGTTAAGGAGGGAGTATTGTGATGGTTTTTATTATTTATTTGCTTTTGGTACTATTTTGTTATTTGTTATTAGTCAAGGGAAGTCCCTTGTAACTTTGATTGGTATTTTATTATGGTTAGTAGGTGAATGAAGATATCACAGATTTGAATCAATCTCTTTTTTTCCTAGTTTCTCTCATCTCTTGTCTAACCCTAACAAATATTTAAACTTGAGAGCGTAAATTCTCAAATTTGAATAAATCACAACTGAATTAAAAAGCGGAAACCAATCACCATCCAACGGCTGTCATTCCACATAAACCTCACTCACTCACTCACTACATCATTATATAAGGGTTAATTAATTTCACCTCCTTCACAATGGCAACAACCTCCTTGTCAACGTTGGCACCTGCCACGGCGTCAATAAAAACTGCTACCCGAACCATATATATTTGTATATATTTATGTTCAGATTTAGATATACGTATTGATGATGAATGTTTCATCATCATCATCATCATCGTACTCAGTATATCCCACCAATAGCAATGCTATGGTAGGGTCTGAGGAGGGTAAGATGTAGACAGTCTTACCTCTATCCCATAGGGATAGAGAGGCTGCTTCCGTTGATACCCCCGGCTCGATAGTAGTTTTGCATCAAGCCTTGGACATAAGGCACATAGCACTCAATCATCAGGGACACCGGCTGATTGGTGCATGTGCCATTCTCTTTCGGCTATCAACGCCACCACATGATGCCTGATTAACCTTCCGCCACTTTTAACGTTATTTTCACGAGATTAGTAAAATAACGTCAAAATTAGTGCACTTTTACTTTTGCCCACCCGAGGGTTCACACATATATACATTATATGCGCGCACCGCAAGCAGGACCTTATTGATGATGAATGTTTGTGTAGTATATTGTGAAAGGAGGAAGAGATTTGTTCCACTTGTTACCTGATGCCTTTACCAGATTGGTGTCACTGGATGGGGTTCTCAGGTCTCTTGTAATCCCTAGTTCATGCACATCAACAACAACAGTCTATAATATTAATAAATTCCACAGGGTCCTGCTCAAGCTCAAAATTTCATGGATCATTCTCTTGCATAAGCAAAATCTCATATTCTACTAAAGGTAAAATTAAATTCTTTTTTTTTTTCTTCTCTCTACGGTCAATTGAATCGTAAATGTTGGTGATTCGTTTTATTAAACAGATTGGCTTACGAAAGGGTTCGAGTTCTTTTAACAGATGGTTTTTCAGAAGAAAATGGAACCCTTGGAGATATTTATGAAACAATCTCGAGCAGTGACTTGGTTCTTCTCTTGATTTCTGATTCAGCTCAGGTTAGTTATTTAGTTAGTTATCAAGTGGAATGATGTTGATCATTGCATGGTCACCTGCAATCAGCTGGGCTTGATTTTCCCAACAACATATGTGTGGTTGCTGTGTGCCCCCAAAGGAATGGGCCCGTCTGTCAGGAGGCTGTATGTTCAAGGAAATGAGATTAATGGAGCCGGAGTTTTGCAGTCCATCAGGTTGGTTGGTTGTCTTCTTTTGTTCCTTACATATGTTGCCGCATATAGTTTCTTAATATTTAATCATTAGTTTATTATATCTGTGTTCAGGATGTTGATGGAAGAGCCACTGATGTTGCACTTGCATGGTCAGTTGTTCTTTACGTTTGCCACTACACTTGAGCAGGAGTACAAGAGTGATATATTTGGAGAGCGAGGTGAGTCTTTTACTTAACTTAATTAAGCATACTATCCTTGTATGGACATTCTGTATGAGTGCTATGAGGACGTGGCCACTGGCAGTGAGATCAGAAGTGTTGTGTTGGCGGGTCGTCGATTTTATGTACGATTTTGAACTTTTTGTTTGAATCCGTTAACATAGTTTTTGATCATTTCTATAATTTCGTGAAAGTAATGTTTTGATCTTTATTTCCAGGAAAAAGAGGGGTTGCCAGCATTCCCAGTGGGCAAGATTGATCAGACCCGAATGTGGAAAGTAGGTGAACGGGTTCGGGCTGTCCGACCCGCAGGTGATTTTGGCCCGTTATATCCTTTCACAGCTGGAGTATATGTGGCACTAATGATGGCCCAGATTGAGGTGTTGAGGAAGAAAGGGCATTCTTATTCTGAGATTATTAATGAGAGTTTGATTGAGTCAATGGATTCACTGAACCCGTTCATGCATGCACGAGGTGTGTCGTTTATGGTGGCTAACTGTTCGACAACTGCAAGGTTGGGATCAAGGAAGTGGGCTCCACGTTTTGATTATATTCTTACACAGCAGGCGTTGGTTGCTGTGGACAACGGGGCCCCACTTAACCAGGATTTGATTAGCAACTTTTTTGAAGATCCGGTGCATGATGCTGTGAAAGTTTGTGCAGAGTTGTGACCGACTGTTGATATCTAGGTGCCTGCTGATGCTGATTTTGTCAGACCTGAGTTGCGTCAAGGGAGCAACTGAGTATGACTCTAGTTTATCATGGATGGATCTATGCACATTTTTTCTGTATGGTGTGCTTGTTATAAATGCTGTGTTTTGACTTTGTTGAATCTGGTAATAAAAGTTTTTGGTTGGCCCTGTGTTTACACATTTGCGTTTACATTCTGACTAGGATGAGAACAATCATACATCTTTACACCTGCGTGCACAGTGGCTTCAACTCACAACCAACAAAGTTTTCACCTTATCCTTTGGAGTAATTCATGTGGTCTATCGTCGACACAACTTTATCATAAGACCATCCACAATATATAGACATAAAAACATCTAAAGTCATGCCTAGTTAACTGCTGCATTAGAAAAACACTTGTTCTTCAAAACACCCACGGCCACTAAACATTCTCTCCATATAATATACGGGCATGGGACCCACTGCCAACTCGGTTTTTAGAGATCATATGAAAAAACAACATTCAAATCCAAACACAAAATAGACCCTCACAAATCACAAATAGCTAATTCTGGCCTTGTGGGGGTGCCCTGACATGTTTGTCAAAATCCTTGTGCTCAAGTTGCATTCATTGTTGGGTGGAAACTTCCTTTGATGATTTAATGAAAAAAGTTATTCAAAGGAAGACCCATATAATAAATTTTAAGAAAATATAGCAATCAAAACTTGTATTTGATGTGATTTGCTTATGAATAGGATCCACACATGTAGGTTTCTGACCATAAGTGCATATTTCAACCTGTGTAGACCTCAAACACTGCTTAATATTTATACTTACATATGTTAGCTCTCTATAACGGTATAATTACGCATATATGCAGGATGCCAGAAAATAAAGTTGCATCTCACAAGAAAATATGGTCTTATCTTACAAGAGACCGATTAATTATTTAGAAAAAATATATATATATACTTGATAGATAGAATAATTATTTATTTTCAAGATCCTTTTTATGAAATTGGAGTTCTAGCTATTCTCTACCCTATATTAAGAACCTTTCTCTAGATATATCTAAGGCCACTATATTAAGAACCTTTTTATGGTCAAATTTCGGCAACTTCAATTCAAGCATTTCAATCACTCTTTGATAATAATCCGGATAATCAGAGAAATGAAAAGAAAAACAAAGACATCAAACATAAAAGACCGAGTTGGAAATGGGCAGTCATTGAAAAGATAAAACTACCAGATGCCCAAACCAATCCTCTAAAATCTACCCATACACAATCATAACTATAGGTGATCAAATCGGGTTGGTCAAAGGAACCGGAACCGGTTCAGAACCGGTTCCATTAGTCAACATCACTGTTTAAACCGATTCCATGTTCGAACCGGTTAGGGAACCGAACCGGTTCCCCAACCCTCGGACCCGGAACCGGTGGAACCGGTTCTGACCGGTTCCTAAACCGGTTCTTACACTGTAACCGGTTCCAACCGGTTACAGTGTAAAAAATAATTTTTTTTTTCGTTTTTCGTTTCCGCTGCTCGTATTTGTATAACATTTTAAATAAAAAAAACAATTAACATAAAATTCATTTTATTTACTTTAAGAAGTTCAAAAAAAAAAGGTTACATGTTTTAAAATATTCAAAAACAAACTAACAAAACATTAAACTTATAAATATAAAGTTGTGACATATTATTTCTATAAAAGCCTTCTTGTTCGTCGTAATTATTGAGTGGCGACTTATTCATCAGAATTACTTGTAGAAACGCCTTCTTGTTCGTCGTGCACTCGAACATCAAGTGGTGTTTCGTCTTCCAGAGTGGTTACGTGTTGAACACGATCGATTGAGTCCAAGTGATCCTTCAAGCAAATGCACATCTCCACCGACTCCGAATTCAGTCTTGTTCTTCTCACCGATATTACCCTGCCACTAAGAGAAAAAGCAGATTCCGAAGCTACCGTAGAAGCTTGGGCGGTTAGTAAATCACGGGCCATGGTGGCAAGAATCGGAAACTCGGTTTCCTTTACCTTCCACCAAGCCAAAACATCAAAAGTGCCATATTCCTCTTCGGATAAACCGGTAGAGAAATCATATGCACTATACCTTCCTAGTTCGCTTGAAGGGGTGTTACCCCTTTGTTTTTTAGCCGTTACGTTGCGAACGGTGTTCATAAGGCTAATCATGGGGTCTCGTACTCTAGGAGCACTTGAACTTGATGAAGACCCCCCCGGCGTAGGCATGTGTATGTTTGACCCATATTTATTTATATAAAAGTCATACATAAATTTAAAATTCAAGTTAAAATCATTTTGTGCCTCTGTTGAAAAGTTTGGGTCAACTTCATGCATATCTAAGGCTGAAAAAATTTCGTCTATCACACATTCAACCCCCGTAACATTTAACATTGGGTTTAAAGCGGCGGCGCAAGTAAAAATCGGTGGCAATTCAAGAAAGTATTTTTTTAATTTAAACTTCATTGGTAATATGATGTTTGAAAACATTGGACTTTTATTTTCAAATTCTTTAAGATTGTTAACGATTAAAAATAACTCCGAAAGAACCAAGGGACTTGTCGGATAATACGTTCCCGATAGTTTCGTAGTTGATGTTTTAAAAACTTCAAGAAAAGTCGATAAGTCATTGATAATTTCCCATTTCTCATTTGAAAAGGGGATTGCCAAATCATTCTCGGCAAGACTAGAATGAAACATTTGTAAAGTGTCTCTTTGTTTCAAAGCACTTTGAAACATTATGCAAGTGGAATTCCATCGATGAGGTACATCCCAATTAGCTCCCAAAGCTTTTCTTCCCGTATCTTTACAAAATTTTCTATAATCCATTTGTCTTTTTTTACTTTTCTTAAAAACTTCATGTAGCATTACTCTAAAATCGTTTATAACCGATGTAACCTCATCCGAAGCAAGTCCGTCTTGCACGATTAAATTAATGATATGTGCAACACACCTTGAGTGAAAAAATACACCATTGCAAATCGGCGTATATTTTAATTTTAATTTATCAACCGCCGATGTATTATTCGACGCGTTATCAAATGCAATTGAAAATATTTTATTTTCTAGTTTATAAGTTTTTATAACATAATCTAAAATTTCAAACAAATTATCTCCCGTATGTGGATACTCAAAGAGTTCGAAAGCAATGGTGCGTTTCATCATTTCCCACGATGACGGGTCTACCCAATGAGCGGTGACACAAAGATAAGATTCAGGTAGACCATGTGGAGCCGACCAAACATCAGTAGTTAAGTTTATTCCCGTATTTATATTTTCAAAATATGCAATTAGTACCTCTTTGGCCTTCTTCCACAATTTTAAACAATAACGTTTAAGAGTATGACGACTTACGTGAGTGTATTGTGGTTGAAGCGTATCTCGAATCATGGCGGTTAAGCGAGGGTTGTCGAAGTGGCTAAACGGCAAAGCTTCTTGAATCACAAACTTCGCCATACGATCTTGAACTCGATCAATTTGGTATGTAAATATTCCGCCTTCACTATCCATTTGCGTTTGTTGCGACTCGACGTTCTGTTTCAACGCCCTGCAATACGGTCTTTCGATGTGTTTCTTCAAATTTGAATTCGAAAGTGGGTTTAAATAAATCCCACAAAACTTGCACCGAGCCTTCAATGAATGGTCACTCAATTCAACCAAATCCCAATTGCACCAAATCTCTTGATTACGATTATGAGGTACAATACGAACGAAACTTGGTCCGGCGGTGGAACCTTGACCAACCGATGATTGTGAGGCAGCCATAACAACAAATATGAATATAGAAGAAGAGAAAACAAGAGATTAGAGAACTCAGAACGTTGTAATAGCGTTTTTTTGTATTTTTTTGCGTTCGGGTTTGCGTTTTGAGTGTTGTGATGAACCCATTACACCAAATACCTATTTATACTAGTAGTGGGGTGTTTGGGGAGCCAAAAAACGGCCATTTTTGACCCCAACGGTCAAAAAACGGCCATAAAACCGTTTCCCAACGGCTAGAACCACTCCAACGGCTATAACCGGTTCCGAACCGGTTCCGGTCGAACCGGTTCCAGAACCGGTTCCGGTTCGGTTCCGGTTCCTACCCGGTCCACCTCCAAACATGTCAAACCGGTTCCGGATCGTCGGGTTGAAACGGAACCGAACCGGTTCCTACGAAAAACGGGTAGGAACCGGTTCGGTTCCGGTTCGGTTCCGTCGAACCGGTTCCAGGAACCGGTTTTGTTGTCCACCTCTAATCATAACATCACAATTCACAAAACTAGGAAAACACAATCCATCATCACCATCACCTCTACTCTCGAAACGCATCACTCCCATCACTGTAAATGTAATCAATCAAGAAATAAGGATTCTATTTCAAACCCATCACACAATAATAATATAATCACGAGCAATTCAAACGATATGAACTAAAAAGATATAAATACGATAAATCACGAGAATGAACCACCCACCTCTCCATTCTCAATCTCACCACCAGTTTTTGTAGCTCCATCATGTTTGTGTGCATCTTCTGTAACATAATAAACATCGAGTCAAAACTGACATACAAAAATGTTTTCTAAGAAACATTAATTATTATAAGGCGTCAATGGCGAAGCTTAATGAGCCCCTCCCCCCCCCCCCTTTTGCCAAGTAGTGCAAATTTATTTCGCCGGAAAATTTGTATACGTAGCGTAAACCTACCCGTTTTCGACTGCAAACTTGAACACCCCTCCCCCCCACCCCGACAACTTCGCCACTGTAAGGCGTAACAACTGAAAACCACATAATCAAATACTAACCTCCCTCCTCCGGAATGTCAGAGGTCCACAAGGTGAGATTGTCCCTTAAAAGTTGCATAATTAAGGTACTGTCTTTGTATGACTCCTCATTCAAAGTATCAAGCTCTGAAATTGCTTCATCAAAAGCCTGTTTGGCTAAATGGCAGGCCCTAATAAAAATAAATCAAATATTTAAAAACTATGTTTGTGCAAATTTCAACTTGACTTTATATAAAGATCAAACCTTTCTGCTGAATTCAAGATTTCATAATAAAACACTGAGAAATTTAAAGCCAGTCCCAATCGAATTGGATGCGTAGGAGGCAATTCAGCTTCTGCAGTAACTGTAGCTGCCTGAAAACATTAAAAAATAATAAAGAAATAAGTAAAACTAATTTTCATCTTATTCAGCTAATTCAAAAATATAAAACATACCTCGTACGCTTTCATTGAAAGATCAGCAACCTCTTTCTTGTCATTACCAGACTTAAATTCTGCCATGTATCTATAATAATCCCCTTTCCTGCAAAAAGAAAGTATACCCCATGAAGGATTATGCCCTGCAACAGTTCGTTAAATAAGTGTTGAACTCACAACTTGTAGTAGAAGACACTTGCTTCACCAGAACCACCACAGGAAGGAATGAGATGTTGATCAATCACATTCATGATATCAGTGCAAATGGTATCAAGCTCCGATTCAACCTTTTGTCTGTACTCCTTGATCCGCTTTGCATACTGATCATTCCCTCTTGATTCTTCTTTCTGCTCGATTGATGACAAAATCCTTCATGAAGCTCTCCTAGCACCAATCACGTTTTTGTACCCAACCGAGAGCAAATTTCTCTCTTCCACAGTCAATTCCACACCTATCTTTGCAACATTCTTCATTGCTTCCACCATTTCTGTCATTATCAAATAAGCAAACAAACAGCTGATCAGATTAGCAGATTGAAAAGAAACAGCAATTAGTAACTTATAAAACAACAAGAGTAATTCGTTAAATCACGGTCTTGTAAGGAAGTTATCATCTTTGAAACCAAATTAGCACTGCAAAAACCCTTGGGAAGTGATCAAGTCCCGGACGGATACTAAGCTGGAAACGGCCCGAGCCTTGTATCATAAGCTCATTGAGGCTTGTTTAAGGTTTTTCCTCAATAATTAACTACAGTAATAAATAATAAACAAGCGGAGCCAGAGCTTTAGAAAAAGAGCTCGAAAGGAAACGAGCGGAGCTAGAGCCAAGGGGCAAATTTAGGGATCTAAGCTTTGTATCTATCTGAATTGAAATTGAAATAGAAATAGAAAGAATGATGAATCTACTAAATGAGGATCGAGAAAAAACAAGGTCTAACTTAATAAGTAAATCGTAGAGTAGAAACATCGAGATGAAAATTGATTGGTAACAAACTAACTAAATTCTATCAAGTAAGAATGAATGAATGAAGGTGCATAAATAAATATAATAATAAAAAGCA
Source organism: Bidens hawaiensis (assembly GCF_021521415.1). Classification (NCBI taxonomy): domain Eukaryota; kingdom Viridiplantae; phylum Streptophyta; class Magnoliopsida; order Asterales; family Asteraceae; genus Bidens; species Bidens hawaiensis. The sequence continues at coordinate 20,466 of NW_027502810.1, forward strand.
TATGTCTCGCGATCGGAACTAGCCATGGATCCTTTGGTTTGGTCGGGTTCAGTTGAAACGAAGATCTCGCGTCGTGGTGGCACTGTCTTTATACTACTGGTCAATCAATTTTCTTTCTTATTTCGACCCTTTTTTTTCATATTTTTTTTTAAATTGTTTCTTGTTTCTTTAATGCTCCAAATTATAGTAATTGGTGTTAAAAAAATCTGAATTCGAAACCGAATTTAAATTATCCGACTATCTGTATCCAAAATATTAAATTTAATATTTTTAGTTTTTAATCTTATATTAAATCTATAATATATATAAACAAAGACATAAAAATGCTATGTGTCGCGATGTGGTCACTCCCCCTTTTTTAGGAGTCATCAGAGTTGCTTGATTTTTAAATGGAGGCTTCTCATGCACTTAACCCGAATTCATGGGTATGGGTCTTACCAAACCCATATATTCTTTAAACGGGTTATAACATCTAATTAAATTAAAAATTATTCTCACCAAATTATTGATGTAAAAATCCTATAAAATAGGATATAATAAAAATTAATATCTTATTTATTTTAAATATATATATATATTATTTAAATTACAAAACCAATTTGATAGTAAAAAAATATAAACGGGTCTTGGGTCTCATTAAATCATAAGTATATTATTAACTTTCATAAATATTATTTATAATTAAAAAACCAATTTTATAGTAAAAAAAAATAAACGGGTCTTGGGTCTCATCAAAACCATATAGCTTTTAAATCGGTTTATAATATCTCATTTATTTGTGAAATAATTTATTATCAAACCATAAGTACATTATTAACTTTCATACAATAAAAAAATATAAATTCAATAAATAAATAAATATTAGAACAAAAATATAAAACAAACCCCCGTAATACGGGGGGATAAAAACTAGTTTATAATATAAGATAAAACCATATTATTGTTTGTAAACATAACCCACAGATCTACTACTCCAGCGGCAACCTCCACCGTTGTGCATACCACAACGAGACACTATCGTCCGTCACCACCTCCAGGCTTCAACCCTCGCCTCATATCTCGAAGGCCATCGTCCTTCACCACCTTCGTCCCTCCATTCACAATTCTTTAATTTGAACAATGAATTGTGTTTATGAACTATGGATTTTGCGTTATTTGTTTAGTTGTTTGTATATTGAACAATTTGTGGTTAGTTTGTTGGATTGGAAAACTTGGATTCTTGGGATGTTATAAGTTTATATTTAAAACAATATAATCCCCTTTCATCGCAACTTGTAACCCTAGCCATGTCTTCCCGTCGTTTCGTCTTCATCGTCACCCTTATTCATTATCTTCTCGTTGATCGTAGCAATGGCTTGGATTTTTTACGTAATCCTTAACACGACGCTTTTCACAGGTATCGGAATTCACATTTTCCCATTAATTCGTTTGTTAGATTACATTTAGTTTAAGTCGATGCTCTATATTTGACAGGAATATGTTATTGGTTTTATAGTCGGGATTTGGTTAGATGTTAGCTTTGACCACTTGAAACTTGAGTTGATGGTTTTGGTGAAAACCCGACCAAACATGATCTACACTTTACACTTTCTAGTTTGAAGTAAGTGGCTAGGATCAAATCGAGTAGGGTTTTAGTAGTTGGTGATTCTTGTGTTTTGTATAATATTAACTTAACTAGTAATATCCTAGACTCATTTAAATTCACAAAATCATAAAAGTCACATAACTTGTTCATCACAAAATACCGAATTCAAACATAGCAAATAATATATTGTTCATTTTGCTAATAACCTAATAGTCTTGATAATGGTTTTTTTCAAGTCTTGAGTCAACCTAAAGTCAAACCTATAACATTGCATAAAACAGAATTTGTCAACACAAAGGTTGATGAGCAATTTCATAGTTTTGAACAATATGTATATAATAGGAAATTCCATAACTTGTATACAAACCAATAAATAATAGCAACAATTTAGATAATGAAATCGTTAATACGAATACATTAACGACACCTTGCTATAAGGCGATGCCAAATAGTCTAGGATTTATATGAAATCGTTAATAAGAATACATTAACGACACCTTTTTATAAGGGGATGCCAAATATACTCGGATTTATGAATCAACCAACCAAAAGCGGTAAACACATTAGCATTTAAGCACGTAAGCATATAACACCAAATGAAGCATTTATTTAAGTAAGTATACAATAAAGTTTGTGGTTAAAGGACTCAAGTATAAAACATTTAGTTTGAATAAGTATGCAATATGTGACACCCTGCATTTTCCACGTTAACTCCATTAATCCAAACTCCATTATCTTACAAGTCATGCATAGCATTTACACGAGTAAAAAACGAGTCACCCACATAAGTCTGTTATTACGCGTTGGTAATTAATGTTGAATCAGATATGTTTAAATAATTCGGATGTAATTATTATGTGCAAGATGATTTTATGTGTTACATAATTTAGCTCATTATGCTCGCTTAACCTGCTTTCAGTTATACATCAATTATTGTTTATAATACTATTTATGTGAAATTACACGTTAAATGATTATGTGCTTAGTTCGTAGCTTGTTGTGTGAAATTTCGATCAATCACGTAACTTATACGATTTCATCTTTTACAAGAATAATATTTTACAAAATAACAAGGCTTTGTCTTATATAGACTTATGCTATTATGTTAGTCATAACGATTCATTATAATCCGATTCGGTGTTATTAAGGATCTTTTGTGCCAAAACTTGTACACAAAGGGACTATTCTTGTAATTATATATTAATATAATATTTTTATATAAAAAAAACCCAGCCCTAATCCCCAAACAAGCCATCAACATCAGCTCTCCCTCCCCCCTCTCATGATTTCAAGCAACAACCCTAATTCATCTTCAATTCAACCTTAATTCTTGCAATTGGTGGTGTCTTTGATTGGTATTCATCATTCCTAATGCTAGTCGGTAAGTTTTATACATTGATTTCATGTTTTTGTTGAGTTTTTGTGAAACCCTAGATGTTCAATCTCTGTAACTTTGATTATTATAACGTTAATTAATGATTTAGAACCCTAGGGATGACATAAACATGTTATGGTTTGAGTTTTGATGACAACAGTTTGCTGACAGATTCGTTCTCGTTTATTGATTGGTTTGTAACTTGATGTTAAACGATTATTATTGATCAATTCTTGATTCTAGGATATATTATTCTGAGTCTAGTTTCTAGAAAGGTAAAGTTTATAATTTTTGGACAAGTTTTGAATAGTTTTTATGATTTTACAAAAACATGTGTCAAAGCTGATACGGGGAGTCAGATTCTGGTCTGTCTTCCCAAAATCATAACTCTTTCTTGGAAATTTAAAATGGGTTGGTTCCAATTTTAGAACTTATAATTATGAGTCTAGAATACAACCCAATTGTACTTGTACAATTTGTATAAATGAGTTGAGAGAACCATGAAACAACTTTTTGTTGCGCAAGCTGCTGAACTATCGGTACCTATCTGCAATGATTGAATTATTGTGTGTTGTGCATGCATGAGAAAATATAATAAAAATTGTTTGAGAAACCTAATTCCTATATGCTACTGTGGTAAATTTTTTATAATTTATCCTTAAGTTTTACTTAGTTAATAAAATCAGTTTGTATATGCCATAATCTGTCTCGTGAACTGAATGATCATAAGTTGAGTTGTATGATAAATATTTGGTTTATTTGCCGTGATATGATGTGTGGATACATGTTAAGACTTTTGGTACATTTGAAATTACTTATTATCACCAACGAGTCATCGGGTCAAGTTTGTGTGAGCCCATACTTGGGTTTTAGGGTCATGTGTTGTTGAACACATTCTCATAACTTAAACACTTTTACTAGGTAACGATTAGCGAGTCAAGTGCATCCTTTTGGTTTTGAGGAAAGTCTATTACACGTGACACCAAGTGAGTTCATGCATTTTCCTTTCTTGTTTTCTGGATTGAAAACACAAAACTATTTTTGTATACTTGTTTTCTGGATTGAAAACACAAAACACTTCTCATAGTTTTCTGGATTGAAAACACAACTATTTTCGTATACTTGTTTTCTGGATTGAAACACAAAACATTTTCCTTGCTTGTTTTCTGGATTGAAAACACAACATTTGCTTATACTTGTTTTCGTGGAGAAAACATGGATACTTACATACTGGTTTTTCTAGAGGAAAACGCATCGACTTGTTTTGGATTTATGTAGTTTTTTGTATATCACAAGTTTATACTAGATGCCCTTATATCACTTAAAGTCCTTACTTTACCTTGAACCGATAGGATGTGATCGCGGGGTTATGTGGAGTAGTACTACTGGTTTTGACAAACCCCACCGGGCTAGTCGCGCTAGCACAACTTCGGTTCAAACGTCTAGTAGCTTGTAAATGGGTTAGCTACCCTGGTATATTTGAAAAGTGCTAAATCTACTTATACATACACTACTTATGCTACGTATACTATCTATAATATATATACTACTTTTAACTACAACTTATGAACTCACCAACCTCGTGTTGACCCTTAAGTATTTATACTTTCCCAGGTTGCTAGATGTGCGAAGGAGCGGGTTTGCATTGCTTATGTTTGAGTCACACTTGTTGCATGAACTTTTATTTCACATTGTTTACATTTGATGGGTTGTGCATGTTTGAACACATGTTTTTTTTTTTATTTTAAACCATTTACTTTACGCTTCAGCAAAACTTTAAATTGTATGGTTTGGTTTTTGTTTTCTCATGTTCAGGGTTGTAAAACTTGGCCTAGGCGGCCGAGTACTCGGCGCCTAGGCGCTCCTCGGCACTTCACTGCACCGCTTTTCTTCTCCAAGGTCAAAAAACTCGGAATCGGCACTAGGCGGTCCAACTAGGTCTTAGGCGGACCAACTCGGACCTAGGCGGCTCTACTCGGGCAAGGCGGTCCAACTCGGTCTTAACAAAATTTTGACTTTTATTAAAAAAACTCAATTTCTCCAAGAGCTTACCATTGCTTTTTTTCTTTTCACACTAAGACGCAACCTAATTTATGTTCTAAACTTGCAATCACTATTTTTATCATTCAATTCGAAGTTCTAAACTCACAAACATCATGTACAATTTAGGTACATCTTTCATCAACTGAGACATGCTCTTGAACTAATGTGTTATTGATTGTTTTTGTAATTTTCATTTTTATTTTGTAAAATATTTAGTAAACTTTTCATATTTGACATATATATAATCTCCAAAAAAATGAATTTCTTTATAAAATACTATGTCCGAGTACTCCACGAGTACACCCATCCTAGACTGAGTACTCGCAACTCCCTGGTCGACAGCCCTGGGAGCGCCTAGCCACTTTTGCAACATTGCTCATGTTTGAATGAGACCTAAATAATATTTTAAATATGTGAATTGGATGTTTGGTATAACAAATGAGCTAGATCCAGGTATGTCACACGCCTCGCTGTTAAACTCCGTTAGTCGAAATTTGAGGGTGTGACACAATACCACCCACAAAACGAAAGATGGAAAACAGGGAATGAAAGTACTCATGTTCAAGTAATAAACTTGGTTGGTAAAAAGACGAGTAACCGGAAGGATGAAGTTTAACGAGCAAAGCCTAGATGAAAGGAAGTCTTGTACTAGAAAGGTTGTTTAGGAAGTCTTTAAATTAAATAAATGATAAGAAATACAAAAAATTAAAAGTTTAAGGTTTAAAAAATGTAAATATTTAAGGAATTATAATACCAGTCTTTTAAAAATATAAGTTTTCTCGAAACCGGGTTAAGGTATCTAGCTCTTAATATTTACTCAACCTATGTTAAGTAATAAGGTGGGTAAAAATGCAAGGTTGCAAGTCCCTTTATAATATAGATACCAAAACGGGTTTTAACGAGTGTTCGGGTTGTTGGTTCGGGTCTTGATAATTGGTTAAACCCAAAGTCAACTTTCCAAAATAATGAATGTTATGAGATAACTCAATAAAAATTTAATAAGAGTTAACCAAGTATGTAGTTCTATTGTTTTAGGACTAACAACGTTCATTAAGCGAGTGTTCGGTTTTGTCAGTCTAAACTTTGTTACAAGATCAAGTTGGATTCAACATTCCAAGTACTTTAAGACAATAATTAAAATCAGTTTATAAATGATTTTTAATGAAATATACAAGTCTTGATAGCTAGAAACACACTTGTGTGTCTTAAGCGAGTGAAATCGGTTTAGTTCGGTTTGGTTCGGTTTCCAACTCATAATAAGATCAAGAATGGATACCACATGCCCAAACATCAAAGAACTTGTATAATATCTTATAAATGATGATACTTAAGTTTTACAACCAAAAAGTTAAAAATAAAGTCTTTAAACGAAAGTTCGGTTTTCGGTTCGGATCTTGTTTCGGGTTATGTCCGAGGTTAGATTCTACAAACCCATAACCATGGAACTTATAAAAATGATTTTAGAAACTCAAATCTAACATAAAGCATGTTTATACAATTATTTAACAAAACTAGTAAACAAGTTCGGTTTACGGTTTGGAGCTATTTACGGTTAAACCGAGACTCGTCTCTTCAAACCCATAACCATAAAACTTCATAAATATGATATACAAACTAACATGAGCAAAAGTTAGGCATGGTTAGTAAGCATAAACAAGTTATATAATTATATATATATATATATATATATCAGGGACCACGAAAGTCCTCCATGAAGCCTTACCTTACGAGGCCCGACACTCCACCGACCAAGACCGGGGAAGTGACCACAAAAGGTAACAAGGGGTGCATATTATATATATGTTGTGCCATAAGTTATAAGTAATAATATGTTAGTTAGAATCAAGTATTATGGTCAGTTTGACTTTTGAAAGTCAAACTGCCAAGAACAATGAAAAACACCTTTAAAATCTTGAATTTGAGAGAGAAGATGGAGTATGAGCAGAGATTAATGAAGCATGAGGGTGGGTATATATAGGATAAGTTTGAAAGGGTTAAGCATGAGGTCTAATGGGTAAAAATTCGGATTGGATAATAGCACAAACAACCAACCAAACATGCTGACCTGATGGCCATAGAGATACGCGATGGGGCAAGGCCATACCCATCGCGTATCACTATGGGGTAGGCGGCCAGATTTTCAAACTTTGCAAAAATGACATTTTTGGCCCCTAGAGTTGTTTTTAAGCGTTTTTAAGGCATTTTTAGAACCGAAAAGGATGTTTTTGAGACCTAACAAGTATAAAACAATATTGTAACATCAAATCCATCATTTTGATTATATCGAAGAGTTCGGTTTAGAAACGGGTCGGATTACATGATAAACGAATACAAATAGGACCCGAAATTGACGAATGTCATAGTATCCCCTACTTTAGGCAATTTTGTCCCGATTAAGATGAAGATGATGATGCAAACAAGTGTGGATACTTCTCCTTAATTGTGTCTTCTCGTTCCCAAGTGAACTTCGCGCCGCGCCGTGATTCCCATCGAACTTTGACTAACCGAATACGACTACGCTTGGTTTTCTTCTTGTTGCGATCCATGATCTCAACGGGTCGTTCAACCATGATCATTTACTCATCGAAATGCACTTCGTCGAGAGTTATATGGAGATTACCCTCGGCTAAGCACTTTTTAAGATTTGAAACATGAAAAGTCAGATGAACACTGGTAAGATCCGCCGGTAGTTCGAGTCGATAAGCTACTTTCCCAACACTTTCGAGGATCTTGAAAGGTCTTACGTAACTAGGAGATAGTTTTCCCTTTTTATAAGAAAACTCAATGAAAGGAATGTGAGAATCCCAATTCGCACTGAAGTCAAGAACACACGCTCGTAGCATATTCTCGAGTGTTTGATCGTATGTTCGGATTGTTTGTTCGTTTGAGGATGATAAGCGATGCTAAGATCGAGACGTGTTCCCAACGCTTCTTGAAGTGATCGCCAAAAGTGAGAAGTAAACGAGCATCGCGATCGGAGATGATAGTCAATGGTAAACCATGTCGGCACACAATTTCCCGAACATATATTTGAGCAAGTTGCTTGACAGGATACTTCTCGCGGATTGGAATGAAATGAGCAGACTTGGTTAAATGATCAATGATCACCCAAATACTATTGCTCCCTTTTTGGGTGTTAGGTAGTTTAGTGATGAAGTCCATAGCAATGTCTTCCATTTCTAAACGGGAATTAGTGGTTGCTCAAGTAGACCAAAAGGTCTTTGATGTTCGGCTTTGACTTTCGAGCAAGTAAGACATTTAGATACATACAAGGCTAAGTCCTTTTTTCATACCCGGCCACCAAAAGGTAGCACGAAGATCGAAATACGTTTTATCCGCACCGGGATGAACGGAATACCGCAACTTGTGAGCTTCGTCGAGTATACAAGTACGAAGCTTATCACGATCGAGAAGCCATAAACGATTGATAAAATACAAAAGACCATCGGGTTTAGTTTTGAGTTGAAGTTTGGCTCCACATGACATTTCGTCGTACATGTTACCTTCTTCAATGGAGGTACGCTGAGCTTGAAAGATACGGATATGAAGATTGGTTTGAACAACAATGTTTAAAAGCAGAGCAGATTTAACATTAACCTTCCGACATAGGGCGTCGGCGAAAACTTTTGCTTTACTGGGATGGTAGCGAATCTCACAATCGTAATCACTAAGTAATTCGGCCCATCATCATTCCCTCATGTTGAGATCTTTTTGGTCAAAAATATGTTGAAGGATTTTATAGTCGGTAAACACAACACATTTTGTACCATAAAGGTAATGTCTCCAGATTTTGAGAGCAAAAACGACGGCACCAAGTTCGAGATCATGGGTCGTATAATTCTTCTCGTTGACCTTAAGTTTCCTTGATGCGTAAGCAATGACTTGCCTTGTTGCATAAGAACACAACCGAGAACTTGATGAGATGCATCGCAAAATACAACAAAATCGTCGTTTCCATCGAAAAGGGTTAGAATAGGAGCATTACAAAGCATGTCCTAGAGAGTAAGAAAGGCTTCCTCTTGTTTTGATCCCCAAATGAATGGTTTTCCTTTATGAGTGAGGGTGGTGTGGGGTAAAGAGATTTTAGAAAAGTTTTGAATGAATCGCCGATAATATCCGGCCAAACCGAAGAAGAATCGAATTTCTGTGGGAGTCGTTGGAGTTTTCCAATCCTTAACGGCCTCAATTTTAGCAGGATCAACATGAATACCCTTGTCGTTTACGATGTGTCCCAAAAATTGAACTTTCTCTAGCCAAAATTCTCACTTGGAGAATTTGGCGTAAAGTTGTAACATCCTAAAATTCTCATGTTTAAAAAATGATAGTTGCGTCTAATTATCGGGTGTTAATAATTAATTTGTATTAAACAAAGAAAAGATCATGGGCTTGGATTAATTAAGCTGGATTAAAGAGTAATGGGCCTTAGGTCCATGGGCTTTAAGGGATATAAATACACCCAAAACCATCCTAAAACCCTAACTCTCATTTCCATATTCCATAATCTACACTCTCAAGAACACACACACAAACCTCCATCACCTTACATACGTCCGCGAGAGTAAACGAGATCCGAGACCAAAATCAAGCCAAACATTATTAGATCTTCAATACACAACCTAGATACAATATAACCAAGCAAACCGCGACCACACCAAACACATAAAGGTATGTCTTTTACCTTAAAGTTTACGTTTTTAGGATCGGTTAGCCTTGAAACTTAAAACGAGAGTAGATCGGGCATATACAAAACGTAAAGTAACGAACTTGACGTTAAAACAAACTTAATAAACCCACAGCTAGGTCTGACTCGTTTAAAATAAACCCTAGATCTAATATTGAATGTTTTTAGCTTAAAGATCCAAACTTTATGCTTTTCCGGGCCGATCCTTATCCGAAAATGACCTTGCGAATGTTTATGAGATTGGTTAGTATCATATCAAAAGTTTACATGTTGAAACAGAGATGTTTATGTGGTTAGAATCGAACCCGTAGCTACTACTGAGTAACTTCGCCACATAAGTTCGTCTGCAGCTAAGTTCGCTGTTGACGAACTTCGCAATACAAGTTCGTTTGCGTTAAGTTCGCCACTTTCAAGTTCGCCTACGGATATGTTCGCTTAACACATAACTTAGCCACTGATAAGTTCTGTCACACCCTCAAAATCCACTAACGGAGTTTTACCGTCAGAGGGTGTGAACTAACAGGATCGGAATCATCAATTATAATCAAACCATAAAATAAAGTTTCAAAAACCATGAAAACATTTACGAGTAATTAAATGCGGAAGCGTAAAAACCTTTAATCAAAAGTTGCGTCACGCAGGACGACTTAAAACCAATGATAACCGTTAAAAATAAGTTTGCATAATAAAAGCGTTTTCAAGCAATGCATGTTCCTAAACCGCGCGCCCGCCTCGGCTACCTGAGAATAACATACTAAAAGTGTCAACACAAGGTTGGTGAGTTCACAAGTTTAAATAAAAATAAAGCGATTAACGTTTGCGTTCAGCGTGTTGCGTTAAGCGTTTTGCATTACAGCGTTTTGCGTTACAGCGTTTTGAAATTACCAGATAGTGTTATGTCAATTATATATCTATAGGTAGCTAGCCTATAAAGCAAGTATTACTAGGTGTTCGACACCGAAGCTGACTCGTTTATTAAGTGCCTTGTCACCAGGTCCTCCAGACCATGGTACGTGTTAGCCAAAATTACACCCGCTCGACCTCCAGTTGAGTTTAGCGTTGGGTGGGGTTTGTCAAACCCAGTAGTACTACTCAACAGTGACTCGCTATTCTAAATATTAACCGGTTCGATGTGTAGGACTTCAAATATTTCGTTTGCCACTTAGCCTTTACAAGTGATATATAATTTATAACAAAATCTTAAATGCGTTGTGGAGTATGTTATCTCCCCCAAGTGAAAAGCGTTTGAAAACAGTTTAAAGAGGGGAAAGTGAAACTCACTGTTTGCGAAGAAATTCCCAAATTAAATCACTAAGATGCGCGTCACAGAAAAACTCTCTCTAGCGTTCTAAAACAACAAAGAGATTTTTCTAAGTGTCGGAATATTATCGAGTCTCTAGACCCGGCACATAATACCTATGCACATAACATGTTTCGTGTTTCGTTTGTGAATCGTGTGTGACTTTAACAAGCGTATTTGTGACACATTACATGTGTAAGCAATCATATACGTGTCATGTATTCATAAAGTACATCACTAGCAATCATTCCCCGTAAGGGCATTTTGGTCAAATCATGACAATTATCTTGCAATCATTCCCCTTAAGGGCCATTTGGTCAAAACACGATAATAAATTAGCAAGTATCATATTTCATGCATTTTCACAAAACTCAGCAGCTAGTTTCACCGAGACAGAAATTCTACTTAAAAGATTGTACTATTCCACTGATCATAGCATCTCAATTAATTTACCAAATATCATCACAGAAGCATATATGTCTTAGGTTTCCAGAACATATTTTAGTATATTTTTATTCCACATAGTTTTCTCACAATCATCAAATCATTACAGCAAACTCATAACAGTCAAATTCATGCGCAACAGAATGTTATTTGCAATTCCCGTTAAACGAAAAATCCAATAAATGCAAGACCACTTGGGTTAGGTTCCTAACTAAATAAGTCAACTTCCAGAAGTGGAACCAACCCAATTGGTCTCGTAGATCATGAAATATAACATTTACAAAACAACCTAACAGCAGGTCTAACAGCTCAGCTTTGCACAACGTTTTTGTAAAATCATAAAAGTTAACTTCTACTTATCCAAAAATTACAAGTTTATTCTTTAGAAACTAGACTCAACCTAGTTTACTGTAGTATCAATAATCTCAACCAATTTTTACATTTACACTTCGTTACAGTCACTTAAACATCAAATACACATTCTGTTCAGAAACTGTTTGCATCCAAACTCAACATAATAACAATCTATGAACTATCATGCATTCATATAACCCTCGAGACTCCATAAACACCATCCATGCACATAAATTTCACATTACATACAAGATTATGGTTTTTGTTTGAACTCAAATCAAAGACACAACAGTCAACATGTTACAATATCAATTCTACTTATCAAATCATTACTCAATCAACAACAATCATATTGATTACATGTATTCATGAAATCGGCAGCTTAGGGTTTACAATTAACCCAACAAACATCAAAATCAAGTAACAAGGATGTATAGGATAATCAATTATACCTTCCTAGCACCTAGTTCTTCAATCAAAGGCTTGATTTGATGATTGTATGTGTGTGTATAGTGGACGGCAGCCAAGGAGAGCCAAGGGAGTGGGCTGATCGGTTTTGGTGTGGGGAAGAATAATAATAAGTTAGGGTTTTATTATTAGTATTATTTATAATAATCTATGTTACACTTTGGCCCCTCCACTTCTAAGTATTACTTTTCCTAGCTTAAACTAACTTGTTTACATCTTGAGTTAACGTTTATAACCATGTTATCACATAACACATAAGTCTAACACATAATTATCACATAATTACTGTTTTGACGTTTTTCGTTTATTCATCAATCGTTTGCGTCAACTCGTTTGCGTTTCGGTGCAACTCCCGAAAGACTACACATGTAGTAAGTGTTAAGCGTCATTTAAACCCTAGTTTAAATGTAATGAAGTGTGCGTTATAGATTCAGTGATCTTAAGTTTGAATTGACGGAGTTGAGTTAACGGAGTTAACCTGAAATTGACGATTGTCACATCATTCCCATGTTAAAGAATTTTCGTCCCGAAAATTTGAGTCAAGTCGTGATGAGTGTCTGAAAAAGTAAAAAAAATTTTCAGTTTGTCATATCATCCCCCAGTAGAAAGAAATTTCGTCCCGAAATTTAATTCATACCTCCAGTGATGTCTGACGGTTTGCCGGGTTTCGCGGTTTTCTGTGTTTGGTTAGCCCTTCAAAAAGGTGAGGATACTTTTTCATCATTTGATCCTCGCGTTCCCACGTGAACTCTAGTCCACGTCTCGAGTTCCAACGAACCTTAACAATTGGAATTTTGCTGTGCTTGAGCGTCTTGGTTTCCCAATCCAAAACCTCGACTGGTTCCTCAATGAAACGTAACTGTTCATCAACTTGCAGTTCCTCCAAAGGGACTACTTGGGTTTCATCAGATAGGCATTTCTTCAAATTGGACACGTGGAATACATTGTGTACGCCACCGAGTTCCATTGGTAGGTCCAGTCGGTACGCCACCGGACCAATGCGCTCAGTTATCCGGTACGGACCAACATACCGTGGGTTGAGTTTGTTTCGCTTACCAAAGCGAACCACACCTTTCCAAGGTGAGACTTTGAGTAACACTCGATCGTTCACTTGAAATTCGAGAGGTTTTCGGCGCTTGTCGGCGTAACTCTTTTGGCGATCTCGTGCTGATGCCATGCGATATCGGATTTGAGCAATCTTTTCCGAAGTTTCGAATACCAGTTCTGGACCAGTGATTTGGCTGTCACCCACCTCTGCCCAGCAGAGTGGTGATCGACACTTCCGTCCGTACAGCGCTTCAAACGGCGCTGCCTTAATACTTGAGTGATAGCTGTTATTATACGAAAATTCTACCAAAGGTAAGTGAGGTTCCCAACTTTTTCCGAAATCCAATACGCAGGCACGCAACATATCCTCCAGGGTCTGAATAGTTTGTTCACTTTGCCCATCCATCTGAGGATGGTATGCTGTGCTCATATCAAGACGGGTGCCTAGCGCGCTTTGCAGCGACTTCCAAAAGTGCGACGTGAAACGAGAATCTCGATCCGAAATGATCGAGACAGGCACTCCGTGTCTAGACACAACTTCTTTCATGTAAACACGAGTTAGTCTTTCCATTTTGTCCGATTCCTTAATCGCTAAGAAGTGTGCAGACTTAGCCAACCGGTCAACGATCACCCAGATGGTATCGCATCCCGTCGGTGTCTTAGGTAAACCCGTAATAAAATCCATTGAGATGTGTTCCCATTTCCACATTGGGAGTTCCGGTTGTTGCAATAGACCAGATGGTTTCTGGTATTCTATCTTGACTCTGGCACAAGTCAAGCATTTGCTCACGTAGGTGGCAATGTCAGCTTTCATGTTCGGCCACCAGTAAAGTGCCTTTAAATCATGATACATTTTATCTGAGCCAGGGTGGATAGAATATCGGGACTTATGTGCTTCGTCCATCACTAGAGTTCTCAACTCTCCGAACCGTGGAACCCAAATCCGGTTCTCAAAATATCGGACCCCGTCCGATCTGGTTTCAAGTTGCTTGCTGTAGGTTCCCTGGATGGATCAACACGAGATATCTCGATCTACGTAGGTGCGGAATCCCTGCGTAGGTCGTTACGAGCGTAGAAGACACGAATAGATCAAACACGATACGATAAACAAACACGTTTTATTATAACCAAAACACGTGATACAATATCACTATTACAGACACTAACTCTCGTCCTCACGTTACAGCTCTCGTAACTTCGATAATGATCACACGAACTCTTATTACTTCAACAACTTAAACAAACCGTAACCTAGTGTATTAATACACGACAACTTCGCCTGGCATGTTCAGGCGAAGTTGTCCATAACTTCGCTTGACTAACAAGTTCGCCTAAACAGCGAACTTGTTAGTAACTTCGCTTAAGACATATAAAACATAATTAATCATTACAGACTCGATTACAGACACTAGACTATGAACTACTGACATTATGCACCAACAGACTCCCCCTTGGCGGTAGCTTCATGTCTTGATCTTCAAGCACGTGTCTTGTAATCTTCAATCTCTTGGTCTTCATGCATGTACTCCTTCTCTCCACGCATACCGTGACTACTCTCTGATATTTCCTCGCTTCGTCTTTCCAAGCAGGAATATAAAATATCTCTTTTCATTTAAACACCTGCAGATCAGCTTTCGATAAATTAACAAGATGCATCGGATCATACACTCTTAGCACTTCTTGTTCGTCTTCGTCTTCCATCACGGCTTCAGCAGTCTGGCAATCAACATACCACCATTTAAGATCTTTCAACACATCTTGAGGCATAGTCTTCATTGGAACCTCTTTCATGCATTGAATCGGTTTGTACTTCATTATCATCCATGGCTTGCCATCTGCTCTCATTCCTCTTTCCTTATCTTCCACTAGCTTTCCCTTCTGTGGCTTTAATAACTCAAACTTCTTTTCTTTAATACTTTCTTTCCACACAATCTTTCCAATAACTCTGGCCATGTTGTCGTCGCTTCTATTAATCAACCCCAATCTAGCCAAATCCTTCACCTCACATTCAGGCAATGTATTGAGAGATCTCAACGTCCTCTTAAAGTATTGGATCCCATCATATCTTTTCACCACGAACACTTTTAACTGTTCATCATATAGCCAACAGATAATTCATTTCTTTGATTCAGCATAGCCTTTGATATTATAACTTTTCTTGAACATGGTTGGAACAGCAGGCTTCTTAGTTTTGATAACCAATGAGCATAGCCTTCCTTCCATCTAGGCTGCTCCTCCCATTCTGTATCATCATCTACTGTATCTTGACATACATCTGACTTTTCAACTTCAGGGATCTCGTGTTCAACATTCTCCTCAACTATTTCACCTTCTTCAACATCATCTTCTATCACAATTTCTGCACCAATCTTTTCAATCTCTTCGACTGGTAGAACATCATCTTCACACATAAATTCATCATCCAACATATCATCATCCAACTCCTTCAAGGCATCGATCACATCATCTCCCATCTCCTCGTCATCTACCATCACCACCTCATCACCACCAGAACCGCCAGCTGTGCTTGCAGACTCCCCCTGAGCTGTGGAAGTCCCAAGAGCTTGAGTAGTTCTTGGCAACTCACCACCTGCACCTTTCGATGCATTGGGATCATCGTCTCTGTCATTCTTCTTCTTTGTCCTGAGCTCGTCGCCTTTACAGCTCGTCTCCCCCTGAGATGCCAAGAACTCCTTCATAGCATCTATAATTTTTCCATGTTCAACCAGGAGGGACGACTGCAGTTGGTTTTCTGCTACTAGGCGCTGAATAGCCTGGGTCTGGATAAGATTCACCCTTGATTGTTCTGCCACGACCCATTCAAGTGTGGCTATTCTTTCCGAGTCTGATAGGGTTGCATCTAAATCGAACCTCATGTGAGATATGTCTTGGGTATACAGAGGAGGGATTTCGAATGAAACCGGGACATCAGAAGCAGGCGTAACCGCAGGTGGTATCATACCTGATAACCCTGCAGTTATAAAATCAATCCCGATAATTTGAACAATTTTGCAATTAAGTTTTAAAACTTCCTTAAAGAATTAAATGACACGATCAAGTCCAAGTAACCAGTTATAAAATCATAAACTACCTAAGTACGAAAAACTTTTAAAAATTAAAGTACAAGGGATCAAATTTCAGTCTCGACAGGGACTACTACGTTTTAGAAAAGATCCGAACAGGAATCATACTAACTACGTGACTGTCACATAGATCCGTGTTTAGCTGTATTATGACATAAAGAAACAGGTTGTAGGCAGGTAAATAACTTAAGATGGTTTTCATCGTTTCTGTGATACGAGTTTAAGTTCAATTAAGCTCAAAAATTAAGTGGGCAACAACTCAGAGATTATGATGCCTCCTATCTATTCTCAAAGCGTATATGGCTTTCCCCAAGTCACCCCGAATTGACTTCGACCCGAATTGACTTCCCGTTCTCTTTCTTACATCATGATTGACATTTTAAGTTAAAGAATGTCTCAATGACTTAAATTTTTTTTTTTTTTAACAAACCACATAGAG
>NW_027502811.1:0-46817 GCF_021521415.1 Bidens hawaiensis
TCGATTGGATGATTTTTCTGAATCCTCGATGGAATTAATTGATCGGAAACATCATCGGTAGAATGCAAGTTTGACAAAGTTACATCAATATCAACAAGAGGGTTCTTCCATCCAGAGGTCGCTGTACTATGTGATTACGAGGTGCTGGCGACATATTCATTTGGAATGGCATCGGGAAATAGTGTGCTCCCGAAAATCTTTCGAATAGGACTCTCCCCTTCAACTGTTGCAGCGTCTACAGATGAATTTTGCGAGCATTCAGTTTCTGGAACTTCTTTCGGCTGAGTATCGGATGCGGGTGTGTCGTCATTAATTGGTTCTGTGACATCATCATCCATAAGTGGAGAGATGTGAGATACTGCATGTGGATCATCTTTCTCAGTATCCACTGTAGCACCACCTTCTGTGTTGATGACAGGAAGCACATTGAACGGTTTTGAAAAGTTCATTATAGTCTAATAACCAGTCCGGACCAACACGAGCATCAGTGTCGTTTTCTTCCAACCAACGAACATCATACGACTCTGGAATCTTCTTGGTTGACTTATTGTAGACCCTGTTGGCTGTATGACCCGCATAACCAACAAAGTAACAATCATCATCTTTGGCCCCAAATTTCGGAGTAGACTCGAGATTCAGTAGAGTGCAAGGACACCCAAATGCTCTGAATTGTGCAATAGCATAGACAATCTCATATGGGGTTCTCATTTGATATTTGTTGATAATCACCTGATTCTGACCATAACAGGCCGCATTAATAGCTTCTGCCCAGAAAAACAATGGCAGCTTAGAATCACACAACATAGTCCTTGCCTCTTCGTTCTGTTTCTCCTTTCACCACACCATCCTGTTGTGGTGTCTGTGCTGAACTGTACTGACGAAGCACCCCTTTTTCTGAACAGAAATAATTTAATGATGCATTCTTGAATTCCGTACCATTATCACAACATATTCCCTTTAGCCTCAAGTTCAGTTGATTCTCCATAAACACTAAAAACTTCTTGATCAAATCTGCAGTTTCACTCTTATTTGACAAGAAAAACACCCAAGTAAAATGTGAGTAGTCATAAATAATAACAAGACAATAAGAGCTACGATAAAGACTTAAGACATGAACCGGTCCAAAAAGATCCATATGCAACAATTGAAAAACTGATGAACTGGTGTTAATCAATTTTGGCTTATGAGTTTTTCGATGATGTTTACCCAAAGCACAAGCCACACATTTTTCAATAGTCACAAAGTCCTTAATAGGTAGACCACGTACCAAATCATTTTTAGAAAGACGATTCAAATTTTTAGTATTTGCTTGACCAACACGACGATGCCATAGCATGGCATTATGTTCTGAAACTTTTGAAAACAAGCATGTTATTTCATCAGGAACATTTTTGTTCATGTCGATCACATAAGCATTATCTTTTCGTTTTGATCGAACAAGAATCCAGTCTTCTGGTATAATTATACCAGGTTTCAAAATCAAGCACTCCTTTTTAGTAAAATGAGTTGAAAATTCTTTATCACAGATTTGTGACACGCTCGACAAACTGTGCTTCAATTGTGGAACAAAATTAACATTTTCTAATTTTAGAACACCGTTACTTACAGTACCCTTCTGAGTAATCTTCCCTTTCTCTCCTCCCGCAAAGGAAAAATACCCACCATTGAATGTTTGAATGTCGTGTAGTTAGGAAATGTCTCCTGTCATGTGCCTGGAACAGCCACTATCAACATACCAAGGTCTGATGATATTCCTCCATATCTGTCCCTGCACAAAGCACGGGATTAATTAGATTTTGGTACCCAGTCCATACTTACACTGGGTGACCCTGACTCATCTAAAGTTTTCACGGGTTGCCATGAAATGTCCTTTTGATCATCAAACGTTTGGTTTGCAGACTCTTTTACCGGAGATTTAGGCAACCATTTATGTCTATCATTGTAAGATTTGGCATTATATGTACGAATGGTTGACTTCATATATGGTGGTTTTAGATTGGAATGACATGGTTTTGTCTTTTCCACCTGTTTTGGTTTAGAATGCATTTTCGTTTTTGGAATCGAAGCAACTTTTCTAACCCCATTGCAAAACATGTTAGGCTTGGTCTGATGAGGACTAAACCTACCAGATTTGTTTCGGTTCCAATCATCGTCAGAGGGACCAGCCTGATTATTCTTGAATCTTTGCCTGTACGAATTATGAGGCATATAGGGCATATTCCTCTGATAAAATCCATAATAGGGAACGTATGGACGATGTGGACAATTTCTGGCAATATGACCAGGAGTGCCACAATTAAAACAGGTTTGGCGTTTATAAAAAAATCATTTTGGGCAACTCCTCGTCTGGACTGGTTGTGTGGACCAGTTTGCTTCCAATTACGAAGGCCGTTTTTCACATTATTGAACTTGCCACCTTGTTTGTCATTAGAGCATCCCTCTTTAACAAATTTGGGTGGTGAGTATTTGTTAGAATTTTTTGAATTTTTAATTTTATTGGAAACCACATTATCAGAATTCAAAGTTTTAACAGAATCAACCACACAAGAATCCTTTCTCTTTAAAACAGAGCCCACACAAACAGTCGGAATAACATAATTCAAAACAGATAGTTTTAAAGAAACATCAGAAACAATGTCATTATTAAACTCAAAACAAGGGTCGTCATCCTCATCAGTCCATTCTTTCACAATTACTTTTTCTGCATATGAAGTAAACACGTTAGAATCGTTCACTTCTGAAGTGGACGGACTTGCATTCATAGAACTAGCTCCATCACATTTGTCTTGTTTCCGTACTTCATGTCCTTTGCTAACATAATCGTGATTGTAGGGTGGGGGAATTTGAATATATCATATGCCCTCACCTTTATTTTCTTTCCACCACAACTGATTTTCAATCATTGAGTTAACTACTTTACTGGAACCCTCAAATTTTTTAAAATCTAGTTCAGCCCTTTCAAATTTACTAGTTAGATTCACAATTTCCAACTTGGAGGCTTCTAGTTTAGCAGTTAGTTCATCGATTTCTTGTTGGGCGTCTAGGTAATGACAGCATTTATACTAAATTCAGACTTATGCTTCGAGAAATCCTTTTGAGTTGCTTCTATCTTATCTAGAATGCCTTTTTCATTTTTCTTAAGTTTGAAATTTTCAGATTTTATTCTTTCCATGTCTCTAATTAAGTTATCATTGTGGAGCTTATATAACTCTATCTTATCAACACAATCTAGACAACATGGTTGAAAACTTACCTCAGATGAAATTTGGAGAAGTGAAAGCTATATATGCGAATTGAAGTTCCTTCATTTTCTCTTCAGTAGCATTTTCTTCTCCGGTGTCTTCAACATTTGCGAAGTTTGCGGTCTGATTTCCAATGTTGAGAGCAGCCATCTGATCCTCCCAAGAAAATTGTTGAGCAACCAATCCCCTTTCACCATTTCCAGAACCACCCCCAACCTCACCTCTAGCATTACCCACTTGAACCAGCTGTATTTCTATCATTCGCTGGGTTAGTACATTCATGAGCAAAATGACCCAGCTCGTGACAGTTGTAGCATCTCAGAGTGGCCTTGTTGAAACCCACATTCAGATTATTAGACATATTCCAATTGTTCCTACCCATCCTCTTAGTGAACTTCTTGGCCCGAAATACTGCCTTGGCAATTTGCCAAGAGATATCCATTTCTTTAACAAAGTCAGGATGGATCTGATCGAGTTCAGCAGCAACTATAGTGTAACGATTCCGACGAAACCAGGTATACCCTAACCGGTAGACGTTAGTTACGTCATATGTAATGTCGGGTACATGAGTTACCATGGTAATTATACGAGAATACATGGTTCGTTGTATTGATTGTATGTGAATATATAACTCACCGCATTGAATATGCGATCAAACGATCGATAGTTATTGAAACCCGATTGAATCGAGGGTTCAATTATAGATGAGATATATGATATTTAGTGATGTTACGAAGTAATAAAGCTTCGGGATAAGTGGATTAAAGCACAGAAAAAGGATTTCGTTTTAATAGTACGTCGGTACGATAAACGAAACCTTTAATACCAAACCGAGCAAGAGACGATCGATCAAGCCGAAAAAGATGCGTAATAACTAATAATATGACGTTTCGAGTTAATAAATGCCATGGTTTAAGTTTTTAAAGTTTTTAAATTGGTTTTATATAAATTTCTTTTTTAAAGCCGAAAAACGACCGTTTTAAGCCGAAGTAGACGTTTAACTGAAAAACGAACTGAACCAGATTATCCAAAACATTATCCAGATTGCGTAATCCGAATGTGTGGCCATGAATGAACTTGTGGGTCCCACCCCACCCTCCATCCATGTCTGATCGGACCACATACCACCAAAACACAATTCATTTTCTTTTTTCTCATTCAACCAAGTCCAAATCCTCTCAACCTTTCAAACCTTCATACAAAAACCCAAGTCTTTAATCAAGAAACCAAGGTAAAGATCGAGATATAATCATTTTCATAGTTCTTTCTTGAGTTTTCTTTCAAGAAAATGAGGTTTCAAATGAAAAATGGGTGGAAACCCGAGATGAAACCGATTCTTGCATGATCAAGTGATGTATACAAGTTATACAAGGGATCTTGGTCCAAGAAATGAGTTAAACGAGTCAAAAACGAATTTTTACGGTTAAATCTTTGTTTTTAGTATCATAACCGTAACCATGAAAGAAATGGCTTGATCGTGAGTGTAACTTGCTTGGTATTGTGGTATGTTGTTTGTAGATTCTGTATTTAGTGGTAGACAAGGCGGAAAGATGAGTTTGTAGCTTGTAGTGGCGGAAAACGAAAGGTATATTCGGTCATGTTCGGTTATGAGTTTTTGGGACAGATTGTTGATGGTTTAGAGTTGGGTAATGAAATTTTACAGGGATGTTCTACACATGAAAATAAGAGTTCTGTGAATTTTTGGTAATTTTTGGATAAAGGATGAATATTTGGTGAATTTAATGCTCGGTTTTAGCCAAAAATGGTGAAAAATAGCTAAACATCATGAAAAATTCTGGAAAATTGAAGATAAGCTTTTTATATCATGTATAAGTCACACACAAAATTTGAGGTCCATTGGAGAAGTCTAAGTAGGCTTTTCGGTTAAACGAGTTCTAGGGATTTTTAGCTCGGTTTTAGTAAAAATGGCATTTAAAAGAAGATTTTGGTTTTGGAAAAATTACAGGGGACTATGTGGATGGCGGGGGACATCCAGGAGAAATTTGGGATTTTTTAAGATCGTTTGGTATTTACGACATATTTAGTGTTTAAATGGTGTTTAAAAATAGATAAGTAAATTTTAAATATAAGAATTAATTCTGGAAATATTTTTATAAAATTCCCCACTGTTAAAAAGTGATTTGTGCAAAATTTCAAGATCCGAGAGTAAACGGATAATTATTTGTGCTAATTATCAAACTTTTAAAGTTAAAACGCGTAAACCGGTAAAGTTCGCATAAGCGAGCTGACTGGTGTATAAAAACCTTAAAAATGGACTAATTTCATATAATTGAGTTAAACAAGTAAAAATGAATCATCCGAAAATAAGTCGGATGATTTGGGTATTTTTAACCGATTTTAACGGTTTCCGGTACGCTAAAGACGGAAACGAGTCCCGCGGCCAATCGGGACGTCTAAACCGAGCTATAATTACACATTTTAAATCAAATTATTAGACAACCACTATTTTCGGGTCGTGTGTGACCAAACTCATTTTTGAAACATAAAAAGGATATTCGTGCTAGGCACGCAAAACGAGAAAACGACTAATAGAAAATGTGACCTTGGAACTCTAAACGACATCACAATCTGAGTCCGGAGAAGTGTTTCTGGGTTAACCTTGCCCCCAGAACGGGTTCAGTGCTGGGTTGACAGTGTCCCCAGGTGTACCGATTGATAAGGTTAAAGATTATATAAACAATAATTGTATAATAATGATCGTAGGGATCATATTACAGATTGGACGAGTTAACTGATATTGATTGTTGTTACCTACTTGCATGTGCTAAGGTGAGTTTTCACGAGCCCCTTTTACTGAACTGTTTTAAATATTTTCCCGGGGCGGAAAGCATGTTTTTATCAAAGTGTTTTAAGTACATGCTGATCGCATGGAAATGAACGTATTTATATAATGTTTATTGTACGGGAATCGTACGGTAATGAATTAAGATGGTAATTGTCTGAGTTGCTAACAGTGTATGGCCCGAAACAGTGTTTCTGGGGTAACAGAGTTCCCAGAGGTTATTGGAAGTATTCTGGGTTAACAGTGTCCCCAGAGGTTATTAAATATGATTCTGGGGTAACAGAGTTCCCAGAGGTTATTGGAAGTATTATGGGTTAACAGTGTCCCAAGAGGTTATTAAATGTGATTCTGGGGTAACAGAGTTCCCAGAGGTTATTGGAAGTATTCTGGGTTAACAGTGTCCCCAGAGGTTATTAAATGTGATTCTGGGGTAACAGAGTTCCCAGAGGTTATTGGAAGTATTCTGGGTTAATAGTGTCCCCAGAGGTTATTAAATGTGATTCTGGGGTAACAGAGTTCCCAGAGGTTATTGGAAGTGGTCTGGGTTAACAGTGTCCCCAGGGGTTATTTGATATGTTTTCGGGATTAACAGAGTTTTCACTTGTGAACTCAGCATAATTACATCACTTATTTATAATTATTATAAAGATTTATCATGGCTCACTAAAATTGTGAAACTCACCAACTATTCGTAGTTGACCCGTTTTCTCACATGCTTTTCAGGTACAACTAAGATAAAGTGATTGATTACGTGCTAAGTGCTTGATGTGTGTAAGGTTTGCGTGCTGGACGTTAGGATACATTATAACAGATAGAATTATGAACCGTATTGTATGATGTGTGTATCACCTAGACGGTAAAGAAAGATGAGATAATGTAATTTTGAAGTATATTAATGCATTCGGTATTCTTTATAAACAATGTGGTTGATATCAGAGGTGTCTGTTGCATCCCGTTTACGTTTCCGCTGCGGTCACGGGGTGTTACAGAACTTGGTATCAGAGCCATTGGTTATAAAGAATTAGGATGTCTTTAAAAGATACCTAAAATATAACCAGTAGCTCAAGTGTTATAGGATCTGAATATCAACTAATAATTTATAGTGACGAGGTCTGGATGAACTTGGATGGACAAGTGAGTTATTATGGTCCGGAACATAATAACAGACTTGTCCGCACGAGGGAATTCAGGGGAAGTCACGGGGTACATTAATAGGTAAAAATGGCAACATATGTGTACAGTATATAATATTATTTATATGTGCTAATGTGTATATATATATATACGTGTGCATATCTTGTGGGTTCAAGTATTGGGAAATAAGACCCGGATAAGGAACCGGGGGATGTGATAATAAAAAGTACCGAGGATGCTGAAATTTCTAGAGCATCGGTTGGTGATAAGTCGGACTTATCGGGTTATAGTTATGATGGTACCAAATCAAATCTCCCGTTTGACATTAACCAGAAATGTCTAGTAACCGTCACTCCTAACCAAAAATTGAAAAATCCCATGCCCTACCAACACCGGTACCGCCTATTCTAATAACTTCCTATGTTATCCTTACATCCGTTAGATGTTTACACCCATGTATGCTCGAATAGAATGATTACCTATACACAAAGAAGTGTTGGAGTCATTATAGCATAGTTGGTTGTTTGTTCGTAGGAGGTATACTGTGTATGCCGAATATACGAATAGACACGGATATTATAACTCCGTGGTATGTAATCGTTTGGTGCTCACAGTGAGCATGTATCGGTTATGCTGACATGCAGACGGATATTGAAATCAAGCATATTAAACATTGATCTTTGTTGAGAAGATCTCTATGTCAGTTGGTGACAAGGGTTATAAAACGTATTTAAAAGTTAACCGACATCAGGTTAAATCCGTATGTTGTTATATTATGGGACATATATGTATACTAGATACGGGTATGTGTAATTTGTATGATAATATTTGGGGTGTATGTGTACCTGTTGTTATGATTGAGCTGGTAACGAGTTATACGGTGAGATTAGTATTGGTTACTGCGTACGGGAAGAGTACGGCAGAATGACATAAAAAGAGTAACTCCAATGATGGAGATTGATATGATTCAGTTGATTGCTCAAGGATAGCAGATGATGATACCGAATGTAGTATCACAGATCACTGCTAGTGTTGATGCAAATGTGAACGCAGAATTATAGATCGAGCAATCACATGATTATGAATATTTCAACTCTTAATGTAATTACTAAGAGTGAAAATGTTACACCGAATGCTATTATAACTACAAGTATTAGTTATAAACTAAACATGAATAGTAGTCGTAATGAATTAGATCCGGTATGAAGGATATGTTTGTTGTTTGTGGTAAGGAAATTATTAATAGTTTACTGATGGTAAAGGGAGGAATAAATTAGCGAGTGGATGGAAAAGATCGAAATGGTTAAGGATATTGGTAAGAGTCTAGAATATTGTGTAGTGAAATATGCTACAGATATGTTGGTAGATTATGTTGTATCGTGATGGAACACGATGGTACAAAAATTATAGTTGGAAAATTATTACTCAGATGATATGGTCAGGATTTAAAATTCTTGTGCTAGAGCATTATTATTCGAGTAATTAAACTCAGAGATTGGAAACTGAGCTATGAAAGATAGAAATGTTGTGTGCTGATCACTTAGAACACGCAAATCGTTTGAAGGAATTGTCATGTCTGGTAGCATGGCTAATTACTCCTGAAACAAAGCAAAGTAAGTGCTAGATTGGGGACTAACTCCATCGATAAGGAGTATAGTCAACCCTGCAAAATATATACAGCCTTTGGAAGGGTTGTGGCACAAGCCAGCATTGATATATTTGACTTTATGGGAAGCGGAATGGAAGGACGTTAGGTGAGACGTCGAGTGTTAAAGAAGGGAAATGATAAAGGTATAGTGCAAGATAGACTTGTGAATAAGTAGGTATGTCCTACAACCCAGAATTATACTAAGACTAGTTCTGGTGCGAAACCATGAACCGCATAAAGGGTCCTTCCCTGCATGTGGAAAATATATGGTTATCGGCAGGAAGAAGAATGTCGAGTGATAGTGGGCCACAGGTGTAGTAAAGATGGACGTAATGCCCCAATTGTAGAACCAACTGAAGCCTTGTGAACCGGCAACCCCCAACCCATTCCTGTACGACCTCTCCGAACCCAACAACTTCAATAACAATCCACCCAAAGAAATCAAATTATGCCAAACAGTTGTACTTGCTCTGAATGTGGCAGTACCGAACGTTTCATAAGAAATTGCCCAAAGTTGAACCAAGGTGTCGTTGGAAGATGAATCTCATGACAAGCATCAACCTCTGATCAAGCAAGGAGCCATGCTTTTGTGAGTAAATTGAATAAAGCACGTCATGATCCAAAGGTGGTGTTAAGTATGTGGTAGTTTTAAATCAATAGACTTCAGTGATAATTTTTACGGTCGTCGATAGAAGTTAGTTCCCGTTAACCTCCTATTATTGGGAAAGATACCGATTAAGTGAAATTATAGAACCCTATACTGTAGAATCGCTAACGGTAAATCCCTAATGGTTAACTAAATTGTACGGAATTGTCCTATTATTCTGAACGATTAACCTTTCCTTATTGACCTACGACCAGTAAAGCAAAGAAGTTTTGACGTAATGGTTAGCATGGATTGGCTAACTCAACATGAAGTAGAAATCAAATATGAAAAGAAGATGATTAGAAGGAGAAACACATATATATAGAAATATATATGTGTTGGGTATAGAAAAATATATAACATACAGAGAAAAGTGTACGGTATTATTGTAACGATTCCGGCAAATCCAGGTATACCCTAGCCGGAATATACTATTTACGTGTTATTTAATACTGATTATATGAGTTATAGTACGTTTATACGAGTATATATGATTCATAGTACGAATCATACTCGATTATATAGTGAATCGTATTGGAATTACAATTAACCAATGAACGATTATTGAAACCCGAACGAATCGGGAATTACATTATAGACGAAGTATATAATGTTTAAGTGATGTTTGCGAAGTATTAATGCTTCGGGTTAGGTGAATTATAGCACAGAAAAAGGATTTCGATTTAATGGTACGTCGGTACGCTAAACGAAACCTTTAACACCAAACCAAGCAAGAGACGATCAATCAATCCGAAAAAGATGCGTAATTATTAATAATATGATGTTTTAATGTCATGGGTTAAGTTTTTAAAGTTTTTAAATCAGTTTTATGTAAATTTTATTTTAACCCGAAAAACGACCATTTTATGCTCGTTTTAAGCCGAATTACGAGTTTAAACGAGAAACGAACTGAACCAGACTATCCACAACATTATCCGGATTGTGTAATCCAAATGTGTGGCCATGGTTTGAGATGTGGGCCCCCCCCCCACACCACCACTTGGCCGGCCTTGTTATACACACACACATTCCATTTTTCTTTTTTTTTTACTTCACAAACTCTCTCAAATTCTCTCAAGTCTTCAAGTATTCTTCCAAATCATCAAGTTTTAACCAAAATTTTCAAGATCCAGGCACGTAGCTGTTCATTGTATTACCCACAGACTCACAAAAAGGTGAGTTTTCACGAGCCCCTTTTAATGAACTGTTTTAAATATTTTCCCGGGGCGGAAAGCATGTTTGTGTTAAATTATCTAAGTACATACCGATCGTATGGAAACACTTGTATATTTATATATATATATATGGTATGATGCATAGAATAGATAATTTGTTTATCGGGTGGAATTGTTCTGGGGTAACTTAGTTCCCAGAGGGTTATTGGATATATTTCTGGGTTAACAGTGTTCCCAGAGGGTATTGGATATGTTTCTGGGTTAACAGTGTCCCCAGGGGTTATTGGATATGGTTCTGGGTTAACAGCGTCCCCAGAGGGTATTTGATATGCTTTGGGTTAACAGTGTCCCCTGAGGTTATTTGATATGTACTGGGTTAACAGTGTCCCCAGGGGTTATTGGATATGGTTCTGGGTTAACAGCGTCCCCAGAGGGTATTTGATATGCTCTGGGTTAACAGTGTCCCCTGAGGTTATTTGATATGTACTGGGTTAACAGTGTCCCCAGGGGTTATTGGATATGTTCTGGGTTAACAGTGTCCCCAGGGGTCATTTAATGTGTTTTTGGGTTAATAGAGTTTTCACTTACGGGCTTAGCATAATTTCATCATTAACATATGATTTTTATACTGATCTATGGTTTATTTAAATTAGTGAAACTCACCAACTATTCGTAGTTAACCCGTTTTCTTTACATGCTTTCTAGGTATGCCCAAGTTGGAATGATTGATATGTACTTAACTATATGTTCTACCTGTTGGAAGCTTGCTGCTCTGTATTTTGTAATGAATATATATTAATGTCTTATCGGTAAAACATGTGTGTAACACCTAGACAGTAATGAAACTCGCAACAATGTAATATGTTATAAATTAATGTAGTGGTATTTTCTTTATAAGCAATGCTGTTGATATCAGATGTGTCTGTTGCATCCCGTGTACGTTTCCGCTGCGGTTACGGGGTGTTACAGAACTTGGTATCAGAGCCATTGGTTATAAAGAATTAGGATGTCTGAAAAAGATACCTAAAATATAACCAGTAGCTCAAGTATTATAGGATCTGAATATCAACTAATAATATACAGTGACGAGATCGGGATGAACTTGGTTGGACAAGTGGGTTATTTTGGTCCGGAACATAATAACAGACTTGTCTGCACGAGGGAATTCAGGGGAAGTCACGGGGTACATTAATAGGTAAAAATGACAACATATGTGTAAAGTATATAATATTATTTATACGTGCTAATGTGTATATATATATATGTGTGTGCATATCTTGTGGGTACAAGTATGGAGAAATAAGACCCGGATAAGGAACCGGGGGATGAGATAATAAAAAGTACCTAGGATGCTGAAATTTCTAGAGCATCGGTTAGTGATAAGTCGGACTTATCGGGTCATAGTTATGATAGTACCAAGTTAGATCTCCCGTTTGACATTAACCAGAAATATCTAGTAACCGTCACTCCCAACCAAAAATTGATAAATCCCATACCCTACCAACACCGGTACCGCATATTCTAATAACTCCCTATGTTATCCTTACATCCGTTAGATGTTTACACCCATGTATGCTCGAATAGAATGATTACCTATACACAAAGAAGTGTTGGAATCATTATAGCATAGCTGGTTGTTCGTTCGTAGGTGGTATACTGTGTATGCCGGATATACGAATAAACACGGATATTATAACTCCGTGGTATGTAATCGTTTGGTACTCACGGCGAGCATGTATCGGTTATGCTGACATGCGGAAGGATATTGAAATCCCGTATTTAAATATTAATCTTTGTTGAGAAAGATCTATATGTCAGTTGGTGACAAGGGTTATGAAACATATTTGAACGTTAACCGACGTCAGGTTAAGTCCATATGTTATTATAGTTGTGGAACATATATACTAGATACTAGTATGTGTAATATGTGATAATATTTGGTGTGTATGTGTACCTGCTGTTATGATTGAACTGGTAACGAGTTATATGGTGAGATTAGTATCGATTACTGCGTACGGGATGAGTACGGCAGAATGACATAAAAAGAATAACTCCAATGATGGAGATTGTTGTGATCCAGTTGATTGCTCAAGGATAGCAGATAATGATACCGAATGTCGTATCACAGATCATTGCAAGTGTTGATGCGAATGTGATCGCAGAATTATAGATCGAACAATCACATGATTATGAATATTTCAATTCTTAGTGGTATTACTAAGAGCGATAATGTCCCACCGGATACAACTATGACTACAAGTACTAATTATAAACTAAACATGAATAGTAGTTGTAATGAATTAGATCCGGTATGAAGGATATGTTTATTGGTTGTGTTAAGGAAATTAAAAAATAATTTACTGATGGGAAAGGGAGGAATAGATTAGCGAGTGGATAGAAAAGGTCGAATTGGTCAAGAATTTTGGTAAGAGCCTAGAACATTGTGTAGTGAAATATGCTACAGATATGTTGGTAGATTATGTTGTATCGTGATAGAACACGATGGTACAAAATTATAGTTAGAAAATTTTACTCAGATTTTATGGTCAGAAATTGAAATTCTTGTGCTAGAGCACTTTTATTCGAATAATTAAACTCAGAGATTGAGAACAGAGTTATGGAAAATGGAAATGTTGTGTACTGATCACTTAGATCACGCTAATCGTTTGAAGGAATTGTCATGTCTGGTAACACGACTAATTACTCCTGAAACTAAGCGAAGTGAACGCTATATTGGGGACTAACTCCATCGATAAGGAGTATAGTCAATCCTGTAAAATATACAACCTTCGGAAGGGTTGTGTCACAAGCCAACATTAATATATTTGACGGTATGGGAAGCGGACTGGAAGGACGTTAGGTGAGACGTCGAGTGTTAAAGAAGAGAAATGATACAGGTATAGTGCAAGATAGACTTCTGAGTAAGTAGGTATGTCCTACAACTCAGAATTATACTAAGACTAGTTCTGGTGTGAAAACATGAACCGCATAAAGGGTCCTTCCCTAAATGTGGAAAATGTGGTTATCGGCAGGAAGAAGAATGTCGAGTGATAGTAGGCCACATGTGTGGTAAAGATAGAAGTAATGCCCTAATTGTAGAACCAATTGAAGCCATGTGAACCGACAACCCCAACCCATTCGAGTACAACCACTCCGAAACCAACAACTTCAATAACAATCCATTCAAAGAAACCAAATTATGCCAAACAGTTGTAATTGCTATGAATGTGGCAGTACAGGACGTTTCAAGAGAAATTGCCCAAAGTTGAACCAAGGTGTCGTTGGAAGACGAAACTCATGACAAACATCAACCTCTGATCAAGCAAGGAGCTGAGAATTCGAATAAAGCACGTCGTGATTCAAAGGTGATATTAAGTATGTTGTAGTTTTTAACTCAATGGACTCCAGTAATATTTTGTGGTCGCCGATAGAAGTTAGTTCCTGTTAACCTCCATCATTTGGAGGATGCCGATTAGTGAAACTATAGAACCCGATACTGTAGAATCGCTAACGTAAAGCAAAGAAGTTTTGACGTAATAGTTAGCATGGATTGGCTAACTCAACATGAAGCATAAATCAAATATGAAAAGAAGATGGTTAGAAGCTCTCTTTCGGACGATGAAGCGATTAAATACAAAGAAAAGTGTATAGTATTATGTTGCCACTCAAACCTCATCTGGAGATGTTATACTATTTATGACAAGAAGACATGGTGTATTTAACAAACGTGATTGCCAAAGCATTTAAAAGAAAACATATAGAAGATATCCCCGTGGTACGCAAATTTCCACAAGTTTTCCCAGAAGAACTCCCTGGATTACCGCCAACCCGACAAGTTGAATTCAGAATCGACTTATTACCTCAAGCTGGCCCTGTTGCTAAGGCCCCTTACAGACTTGCACCGTCCGAGATGCAAGAATTATCCAACCAGTTGCAGGAATTGTTGGATAAGGGATTTATTCGTCCCAGCTTTTCCCCGTGGGGTGCACCTGTACTATTTGTGAAAAAGAAGGACGGAAGCCTTAGAATGTGCATTGATTACAGGGAATTGAACAAGTTGACAATCAAAAATAGGTATCCTCTCCCCCGAATCGATGATCTGTTCGACCAACTACAAGGTGCGAGCTACTTTTCAAAAATAGATCTTAGATCGGGATACCATCAGGTTAGAATCCAGAAGGAGGATATCCCAAAAACCGTATTCCGGACTCGCTACGGCCATTACGAGTTCTTAGTTATGCCTTTTGGGCTAACAAATGCGCCAGCATTATTCATGGATCTCATGAATCGAGTCTGTAAACCCTATCTCGACAAATTCGTCATTGTATTTATTGACGATATTTTGATATACTCGAAGAGTAAAGAAGAGCACGAGCAACACTTAAAGTTAGTTTTAGAGCTCCTGGATCAGGAGAAGTTATTTGCAAAATTCTCCAAGTGTAACTTCTGGTTACAAGAGGTGCAATTCCTCGGTCACGTTATAAACCACCAAGGAATACACGTTGATCCGAGTAAGGTTGAAGCAATTAAGAATTGGCAAGCACCTAAATCTCCAAAGGAAATCCGCCAATTCTTAGGCTTAGCTGGATACTATCGTCGATTTATAGAGAACTTTTCCAGCATCGCCCAACCTTTAACCCTCCTGACTCAAAAGGATCGGAAGTATGAATGGGGTGAAGAGCAGGAAACGGCGTTTCAAACGCTAAAACAAAGATTGTGCCAAGCGCCAATCTTAAGTCTCCCCGACGGAGACGATGGTTTTGTCGTGTATTGTGACGCATCTCGGAGAGGGTTAGGATGCGTATTGATGCAAAATAGTAAGGTTATAGCCTATGCGTCTCGACAATTAAAAGTTCACGAGAAAAATTACACTACTCATGACCTGGAACTGGGAGCGGTCATCTTCGCACTTAAAATCTGGAGGCACTATCTCTACGGTACAAAGTGCACCATCTTCACTGATCATAAAAGTTTGCAACACATATTCGATCAGAAAGAACTAAATATGAGACAACGAAGGTGGGTCGAGTTACTGAGTGACTATGACTGTGACATCCGTTATCACCACGGCAAGGCTAACGTTGTAGCCGATGCCCTGAGTAGGAAAGATCGAGTTAAACCATTGCGTGTGCGAGCGCTAGGGATGATAGTCCGGTCAAACCTTTCGGATTTGATTCGAGTCGCTCAACGCGAGGCGTTGAAAGAGGACCAATTGGATAAAGAAGGACTTTACGGGAATGAGAATAATTTCGAACAGCGTGTGGACGAAATTCTCTATTTCAAAAATCGGATTTGGATCCCGACCCTCCATGACCTTCGTGATTTGATCATGGATGAAGCGCATAAATCGAAATATTCCATACATCCGGGATCAGATAAAATGTACAAGGATGTGAAAGAATTTTACTGGTGGCCAGGTATGAAAAAGAATATAGCCACATACGTCGGCAAGTGTACGACGTGTGCGAGAGTTAAGGCGGAGCACCAGAAACCCTCGGGAATGCTACAACAGCCGGAAATTCCCGAATGGAAGTGGGAGCAGATCACAATGGATTTTGTGACACATCTCCCCAAGACACCCCGAGGTCATGATGCGATTTGGGTAATCGTGGATCGATTAACCAAATCGGCACATTTTATTCCAATTAGGAATACTTTTAACACTGAGAGACTTGCGCAGATTTATATAAATGAAATAGTGTCTCGTCATGGCATCCCCATCTCGATCATCTCCGATAGGGATAGCCATTTCACCTCCAAACTTTGGCAAGCTGTCCAAGAAGCATTGGGAACACGTATTGACCTAAGCACAGCTTACCACCCTTAGACCGATGGTCAGTCTGAGAGGACCATTCAAACTTTGGAGGATTTGCTTCGTGCTTGCGTACTGGACTTTAAGGGAAATTGGGATCAACATCTCCCACTCGTTGAATTTTCCTATAATAACAGTTATCACAGCAGTATAAAGGCAGCACCTTATGAAGCATTGTATGGGCGGAAGTGCCGATCACCACTTTGCTGGTCTGAAGTGGTGACCCGCAGGTCATTAGATCGGATCTGGTCCAGGAGACGACCAGCAAGATTCTTGAAATTAAGAACAACTTGAAAGCCGCGCGGGATCGGCAAAAGAGTTATGCCGATACCCGTCGAAAACCGTTGTCATTTGAGAAGGGTGAAAATGTATATTTGAAAGTATCACCCTGGAAAGGAGTGGTCAGATTTGGAAAGGTGGGGAAGTTGGCCCCTAGATACATTGGACCATTCAACATCACTGCAAAGATCGGTCCGGTAGCTTACCGACTAGAACTGCCTGAGGAACTAAGTGCAGTTCATAACGTGTTTCATGTGTCAAATTTGAAAAGATGTCTGGCGGATGAGACATCGGTGTTACCCTTAGAGGGTGTTCAAATAAGTGATAGGCTCAACTTCGTAGAGGAGCCCATCGAAATAGTGGACGGTAAAATCAAGCAACTTAGACACAATAAGATCTCGTTGGTCAAGGTTAGATGGAATTCGCAACGAGGCCCAGAATTTACTTGGGAACGAAAGGACGAATTTCGGAAGAAATACCCCCACCTATTTCCTCAAAAGGAAGTAGTTGTCGCGTAAAATTTCGAGGACGAAATTTTTATAACGGGGGAAGAATGTAACGATTCCGGCAAATCCAGGTATACCCTAGCCGGAATATACTATTTACGTGTTATTTAATACTGATTATATGAGTTATAGTACGTTTATACGAGTATATATGATTCATAGTACGAATCATACTCGATTATATAGTGAATCGTATTGGAATTACAATTAACCAATGAACGATTATTGAAACCCGAACGAATCGGGAATTACATTATAGACGAAGTATATAATGTTTAAGTGATGTTTGCGAAGTATTAATGCTTCGGGTTAGGTGAATTATAGCACAGAAAAAGGATTTCGATTTAATGGTACGTCGGTACGCTAAACGAAACCTTCAACACCAAACCAAGCAAGAGAGGATCAATCAAGCCGAAAAAGATGCGTAATTATTAATAATATGATGTTTTAATGTCATGGGTTAAGTTTTTAAAGTTTTTAAATCAGTTTTATGTAAATTTTATTTTAACCCGAAAAACGACCATTTTATGCTCGTTTTAAGCCGAATTACGAGTTTAAACGAGAAACGAACTGAACCAGACTATCCACAACATTATCCGGATTGTGTAATCCAAATGTGTGGCCATGGTTTGAGATGTGGGCCCCCCCCCCACACCACCACTTGGCCGGCCTTGTTATACACACACACATTCGATTTTTCTTTTTTTTTACTTCACAAACTCTCTCAAATTCTCTCAAGTCTTCAAGTATTCTTCTAAATCATCAAGTTTTAACAAAAATTTTCAAGATCCAGGCACGTAGCTGTTCATTGTATTACCCACAGACTCACAAAAAGGTGAGTTTTCACGAGCCCCTTTTAATGAACTGTTTTAAATATTTTCCCGGGGCGGAAAGCATGTTTGTGTTAAATTATCTAAGTACATACCGATCGTATGGAAACACTTGTATATTTATATATATATATATGGTATGATGCATAGAATAGATAATTTGTTTATCGGGTGGAATTGTTCTGGGGTAACTTAGTTCCCAGAGAGTTATTGGATATATTTCTGGGTTAACAGTGTTCCCAGAGGGTATTGGATATGTTTCTGGGTTAACAGTGTCCCCAGGGGTTATTGGATATGGTTCTGGGTTAACAGCGTCCCCAGAGGGTATTTGATATGCTCTGGGTTAACAGTGTCCCCTGAGGTTATTTGATATGTACTGGGTTAACAGTGTCCCCAGGGGTTATTGGATATGGTTCTGGGTTAACAGCGTCCCCAGAGGGTATTTGATATGCTCTGGGTTAACAGTGTCCCCTGAGGTTATTTGATATGTACTGGGTTAACAGTGTCCCCAGGGGTTATTGGATATGTTCTGGGTTAACAGTGTCCCCAGGGGTCATTTAATGTGTTTTTGGGTTAATAGAGTTTTCACTTACGGGCTTAGCATAATTTCATCATTAACATATGATTTTTATACTGATCTATGGTTTATTTAAATTAGTGAAACTCACCAACTATTCGTAGTTGACCCGTTTTCTTTACATGCTTTCTAGGTATGCCCAAGTTGGAATGATTGATATGTGCTTAACTATCTGTTCTACCTGTTGGAAGCTTGCTGCTCTGTATTTTGTAATGAATATATATTAATGTCTTATCGGTAAAACATGTGTGTAACACCTAGACAGTAATGAAACTCGC
The DNA here is from genome assembly GCF_021521415.1 of Bidens hawaiensis. Classification (NCBI taxonomy): domain Eukaryota; kingdom Viridiplantae; phylum Streptophyta; class Magnoliopsida; order Asterales; family Asteraceae; genus Bidens; species Bidens hawaiensis. Next base: position 18,931 of record NW_027502811.1, read on the forward strand.
AACAATGTAATATGTTATAAATTAATGTAGTGGTATTTTCTTTATAAGCAATGATGTTGATATCAGATGTGTCTGTTGCATCCCGTGTACGTTTCCGCTGCGGTTACGGGGTGTTACAATTATGTTGCCACTCAAATCTCATCTTGAGATGTTATAATATTTACGACAAGAAGACGTGGTGTATTTGACAAACGTGATTGCCAAAGTATTTAAAAGAAAACATATAGAAGATATCCCGGTGGTGCGCAAATTTCCACAAGTTTTCCAAGAAGAACTCCCTGGATTACCGCCAACCCGACAGGTCGAACTCAGAATCGATGTAATGTCTCAAGCTGGCCCTGTTGCTAAAGCATCCTGCCGACTTGCACCGTCTGAGATGCAAGAATTATCCAATCAGTTACAAGAATTGCTGGATAAGATTTTATACGACCTAGTTAGTCACCATGGGGTGCACCAGTTTTAATTGGGAAATGAAGGACGGAAGTGTTAGGATATGTGTTAATTAGGGAGAATTTAATAAAGTGACGATCAAGAGTAGGTGCTCACTTATTCGAAGTGAATGATCTGTTTAACCAACTGCGAGGGACGATTTATTTTTAGAAAAATTGATCGTGGATATAGTTATCACCAAATGAGAGATCCAAGAGGAAGACGTTGCAACAACAGTGTTTCGGACTCGCTACGGCCATTATGAATTCTTAGTTATGCCTTTCGGGCTAACAAATGCGCCGGCAGCATTCATGGAACTCATGAACCGAGTCTGTAACTTTATTTTGACAAATTTGTCATAACATTCATTGATGATATTTTAATATATTCGCAACGTAAAGAAGAGCACGAGCGACGGATAAGGAAAATTGTGGAAATGTTAAAGCAAGAGGAGTTGTACGCGAAATTGTTGAAATATGATTTTGAATAAAGAATGCATAATCCCTTGGTCATGTTGTAAAGCAACAAGGATTTCACATGGAACCAAATAAGATAGAAACCATTAAAATTGTGCCAAGCGCCGATTTTAAGTCTCCCCGATAGAGACGATGGTTTTGTCGCGTATTGTGACGCATCGCGTAAAGGGTTAGGATGCGTGTTGACGCAGTATATTAAGGTTATAGCCAATGCTTCCCGACAGTTAAAAGTACACGAGTAAAATTACACTACTCACGACTTAGAACTGGGAGCGGTTATCTATGCACTTGAAATGTGGAGACATTGTCTCTACGATACGAAGTACACCATCTTCACTGATCATAAAAGTGTGCATCACATATTCGATCAGAAAGAACTAAATATGAGGCAACGAAGATGGGTTGAGTTGTTAAACAATTAAGACTGTGACATCCGTTACCACCCGGCAAGGCTAACGTCGTAACCGATGCCTTGAGTAGGAAAGATCGGGTTAAGCCATTGCGAATGAGGGCGTTGGGGATGATAGTCCAGTTGAACCTTCGAACCTGATTCGAGTCGCTCAACGTGAGGCGTTGAAAGAGGAACAATTGGAAAAGAAGGAACCTTACGGCATTGAGAAGAATTTCGAACAGCGCGTGGACGAAATTCTCTACTTCAAAAATCGGGTTTAGATCCCGACCCTCCACGACCTTAGTGAATTAATCATGGACGAAGCGCATAGATCGAAATATTCCATACATCCGGGATCGGATTGGACTATTGATGATACGAATATCTGAAAAGATTTTGTTAATGACAGAGAGTGGAGAAAGATATGGTTACGTATGTTGGTGAAAGTTTAAGTTATACAAGAGATAAGGCTGCATACCGAAAACCCTTGGGAACGCCACAATGACAGAAAATTCGCCAATGATAGTGGGAATAAATTACATTGGATTTCGGGATGCAAATTCCCAAGATATATCAAAGGCATGAGGAAAATTGGGTAATCGCGGATCGATTAACCAATCCTCGCATTTCATTCCAATCTATGACGATCACCACAATGAATTCTCGCCCAAATTCATGATGTTGAAATGGTAAGTCGTCGTGGAGTACCATTTTCAATGATCTCAGATCGAAATAGGCATCCTACTTCCATTATTGGAAGGAGGGGAAGGAAGCATCGAGAGCTTGAAGCTTTCTATGGGTGAAGCAGTTATCTCCAATTTGTTAAATTGAAAATGGGCGTCGATCGAGCCATAAGATTTGAATTGACCCGAGAAACAATCAATCGGATTTATAATATTTAAGGTAAGTTGAAAGCAGCGCGAGATTGGCAAAGAATTTATGCCAGCATTCAAAGGAAACCATTGGCACTGGAAAGAGGTGACAAGGTATTTTTTTAAGGCATCACCTTAGAGAGGTGATATGAGGTTTGGCAAAACCGAAAATAACTCCGTAATATATTGGACCTCATGAAAGTATTTCCATGATTGGTCATTTAGTTTATCGATTAAAGTACTCCAGGGGATAAGTACTATACATGATGTTTTGCCATGTACACGGATTGAAAAGTGCCTAAGCAATGAGGCAACGAAAGTACTAGTAATAGAAGTACTCATCAAAGACATACTTGATATCAAAACTAATTCCGTAGAGATAGTAGACGGGAATAACTAAACAGTTTGGACATACCAAGCTTTATTAATTAAGTTTAAGTGGAATTCACAGCGAGGACCAGATTATACTTGGTAACGCAAGGGTGAATTCTGAAGGAAACCCCCCCCCCCCCACCTTTCTCTCGAAAGGAGATAGTGGGCGTGTAAAATTTCGAGGACGAAAATTCTTAACGGGGGGAGAATGTAACGATTCCGACGAAACCAGGTATACCCTAACCGGTAGACGTTAGTTACGTCATATGTAATGTCGGGTACATGAGTTACCATGGTAATTATACGAGAATACATGGTTCGTTGTATTGATTGTATGTGAATATATAACTCACCGTATTGAATATGCGATCAAACGATCGATAGTTATTGAAACCCGATTGAATCGAGGGTTCAATTATAGACGAGATATATGATATTTAGTGATGTTACGAAGTAATAAAGCTTCGGGACAAGTGGATTAAAGCACAGAAAAAGGATTTCGTTTTAATAGTACGTCGGTACGATAAACGAAACCTTTAATACCAAACCGAGCAAGAGACGATCGATCAAGCCGAAAAAGATGCGTAATAACTAATAATATGACGTTTCGAGTTAATAAATGCCATGGTTTAAGTTTTTAAAGTTTTTAAATCGGTTTTATATAAATTTTTTTTTAAAGCCGAAAAACGACCGTTTTAAGCCGAAGTAGACGTTTAACTGAAAAACGAACTGAACCAGATTATCCAAAACATTATCCAGATTGCGTAATCCGAATGTGTGGCCATGAATGAACTTGTGGGTCCCACCCCACCCTCCATCCATGTCCGATCGGACCACATACCACCAAAACACAATTCATTTTCTTTCTTCTCATTCAACCAAGTCCAAATCCTCTCAACCTTTCAAACCTTCATACAAAAACCCAAGTCTTTAATCAAGAAACCAAGGTAAAGATCGAGATATAATCATTTTCATAGTTCTTTCTTGAGTTTTCTTTCAAGAAAATGAGGTTTCAAATGAAAAATGGGTGGAAACCCGAGATGAAACCGATTCTTGCATGATCAAGTGATGTATACAAGTTATACAAGGGATCTTGGTCCAAGAAATGAGTTAAACGAGTCAAAAACGAATTTTTACGGTTAAATCTTTGTTTTTAGTATCATAACCGTAACCATGAAAGAAATGGCTTGATCGTGAGTGTAACTTGCTTGGTATTGTGGTATGTTGTTTGTAGATTCTGTATTTAGTGGTAGACAAGGCGGAAAGATGAGTTTGTAGCTTGTAGTGGCGGAAAACGAAAGGTATATTCGGTTATGTTCGGTTATGTGTTTTTGGGACAGATTGTTGATGGTTTAGAGTTCGGTCATGAAATTTTACAGGGATGTTCTACACATGAAAATAAGAGTTCTGTGAATTTTTGGTAATTTTTGGATAAAGGATGAATATTTGGTGAATTTAATGCTCGGTTTTGGCCAAAAATGGTGAAAAATATCTAAACATCATGAAAAATTCTGGAAAATTTAAGATAAGCTTTTTATATCATGTATAAGTCACACACAAAATTTGAGGTCCATTGGAGAAGTCTAAGTAGGCTTTTCGGTTAAATGAGTTCTAGGGATTTCTAGCTCGGTTTTAGTAAAAATGGCATTTAAAAGAAGATTTTGGTTTTGGAAAAATTACAGGAGACTATGTGGATGGCGGGGGACATCCAGGAGAAATTTGGGATTTTTCTAAGATCGTTTGGTATTTACGACATATTTAGTGTTTAAATGGTGTTTAAAAATAGATAAGTAAATTTTAAATATAAGAATTAATTCTGGAAATATTTTTATAAAATTCCCCACTGTTAAAAAGTGATTTGTGCAAAATTTCAAGATCCGAGAGTAAACGGATAATTATTTGTGCTAATTATCAAACTTTTAAAGTTAAAACGCGTAAACCGGTAAAGTTCGCATAAGCGAGCTGACTGGTGTATAAAAACCTTAAAAATGGACTAATTTCATATAATTGAGTTAAACAAGTAAAAATGAATCATCCGAAAATAAGTCGGATGATATGGGTATTTTTAACCGATTTTAACGGTTTCCGGTACGCCAAAGACGGAAACGAGTCTCGCGGCCAATCGGGACATCTAAACCGAGCTATAATTACACATTTTAAATCAAATTATCAGACAACCACTATTTTCGGGTCGTGTGTGACCAAACTCATTTTTGAAACATAAAACGGATATTCGTGCTAGGCACGCAAAACGAGAAAACGACTAATAGAAATTGTGACCTTGGAACTCTAAACGACATCACAATCTGAGTCCGGAGAAGTGTTTCTGGGTTAACCTTGCCCCCAGAACGGGTTCAGTGCTGGGTTGACAGTGTCCCTAGGTGTACCGATTGATAAGGTTAAAGATTATATAAACAATAATTGTATAATAATGATCGTAGGGATCATATTACAGATTGGACGAGTTAACTGATATTGATTGTTGTTACCTACTTGCATGTGCTAAGGTGAGTTTTCACGAGCCCCTTTTACTGAACTGTTTTAAATATTTTCCCGGGGCGGAAAGCATGTTTTTATCAAAGTGTTTAAGTACATGCTGATCGCATGGAAATGAACGTATTTATATAATGTTTATTGTACGGGAATCGTACGGTAATGAATTAAGAAGGTAATTGTCTGAGTTGCTAACAGTGTAAGGCCCGAAACAGTGTTTCTGGGGTAACAGAGTTCCCAGAGGTTATTGGAAGTATTCTGGGTTAACAGTGTCCCCAGAGGTTATTAAATGTGATTCTGGGGTAACAGAGTTCCCAGAGGTTATTGGAAGTATTCTGGGTTAACAGTGTCCCCAGAGGTTATTAAATGTGATTCTGGGGTAACAGAGTTCCCAGAGGTTATTGGAAGTATTCTGGGTTAACAGTGTCCCCAGAGGTTATTAAATGTGATTCTGGGGTAACAGAGTTCCCAGAGGTTATTGGAAGTGGTCTGGGTTAACAGTGTCCCCAGGGGTTATTTGATATGTTTTCGGGATTAACAGAGTTTTCACTTGTGAACTCAGCATAATTACATCACTTATTTATAATTATTATAAAGATTTATCATGGCTCACTAAAATTGTGAAACTCACCAACTATTCGTAGTTGACCCGTTTTCTCACATGCTTTTCAGGTACAACTAAGATAAAGTGATTGATTACGTGCTAAGTGCTTGATGTGTGTAAGGTTTGCGTGCTGGACGTTAGGATACATTATAACAGATAGAATTATGAACCGTATTGTATGATGTGTGTATCACCTAGACGGTAAAGAAAGATGAGATAATGTAATTTTGAAGTATATTAATGCATTCGGTTTTCTTTATAAACAATGTGGTTGATATCAGAGGTGTCTGTTGCATCCCGTTTACGTTTCCGCTGCGGTCACGGGGTGTTACATATAGGTTGGACCAAGTCTCCAGCTAGAAATGCATTATAACAGTTCATGAATCCCGCCATTAGAGCTATATTCTCCTGAGTCTCTTTTGGAATAGAAGGAATCTGACTGGAGTTCTGACCATAAGTAACACCAGCGGATGAAGATTTTTCATTATCAGCTGATGATTGACCAGACTTAGTGAAGAATACTGGAACTGGTTGAGGTGGAGTGGAGGATGGTTGGCCTTGAGTGGATGTGAACATTTGAAAGTTTCCCTGGTGTGGATGTTGAGTGACCTTGAACATAGAGAAGCTGTCTTGAGAGATGAGGGCATTGTTGGAAGCAACGTTGTAGCTAGTTGCACTGTAGAAGTTTTGCATGATTTATTGCACGTTGCTTGTCATCCAAATCACATGCCTTGATAGTAGCCATCATCTCAGAGAGAGACAATCTGTTGAGATCTTTAGTCTTTTTTATAACAGCGACATTCATATCCCAACTCTTTGGCAACGAGTTCACCAGCTTGCTGTTTCTCTCAGACGTTTCCAGAAAAATGCTTGTGGATCTCATTTCAGTCACCAGGGCTATGAACCTTTGGAGTTGAGTCTTCAGCGACTCTCCCAGAACATGGTTAAACATATTGAATTTTTGTTGCAACAAGTCTTGGCGACTTCTTGATGCAGTGCGCGTAGCTTGTATAAATATGATAGATGAGATGATTTGCTTTTGCACAAGATCGTGTTTTAAATATATAAAAATGATTTCTACGAAAACTAAACACACACAAAATAGGCAAGTTTACCTATCGTATATGTAGAATAGTATTGGTAAAAACCAAGTATCGATCCGTGCACACAAATGTTTCTAATAATAAATCGTTGTTTTACTTTAATCGGAGGTTTTAATCATTTTGGGGTTAATTTTTGAAATTTTTATAAAATATACAAATACTTATATATAATATATAGGTAACCAAGATGAGAGATTCTAAACAAGTAGTTCAATTATAGGAAGGTTACCATCTAAGATCAAGAGTCCACTCCATTTTATCCTTGATAATTGATCTGTAAACATGTGGTAAACTTACCGTAATAATATATGATAGATAGCTCCTTAAGCCTTAAGTGAGCATCTTTGACATAAAAGGAGTAACATGAGCATTTTAAAGTCCATCCTTTCCTAATGTCATACTACCTCAAGAATGTCAATTTAAGTTGGCAAGTTGTTTCGTAAAGTAGAAAGATTAGGATTGACTTCGATTTCTCAAATACCAATTCTAACAACTTCGGATGCTTGTAGTTTAGTCACACAACCTCACCTTAGTTGATTTAAGTAGGTTATAATTACACATTCCGTTAACATATAATTTATTTAACTAGTATGATATCCTAAGCAAAGCCATTTTTGAATTACCAAGACTTAGAGAAATAGATCATAACTTATATCTCATCATTTCTAAGTACAATATAAGGATCCATGTTTAAATAATTTATCAAATTATTTCTATTTTTCAAGAACATGAATCGATCATGAATGATTGCTAATAGAATTAACAAGCACCAACTTTGAATTGTTGATTTAATATGGTGAAACATTTCTCATCAAAAGATAATTGTAAGATAACCATGTACTTTACTAGACTAAACCACATGTTTTATAGCTCATAATGAGCATGGTGATTAACATTAGGATGGATGATGATAACAACACATGATTAAACTAGAACAATCTAACCAAATGTGGATGAATCTTCCTTCTTAATGATGATGATGATGGTTGATGGTGATGATCTCCAAGCCTTCAAACTCTTCACTAGATCTTCTATTTGAGTGTTAGTGTGTGTTTTTATAAGTGAAAGCCGGATAGAACTCTCTTCAAGGCACACCAAATGAGTGCAACATGAGTCACTATTTATAGGCAATCTGGAGTGAGAAGCACCGCCCCGTGCTTACGTAGGAACGCCCCCGTGCATTTTTATGACATGTGCCAAATTCATTTTGTCTTTTCTTGTAGACGACCAAAGCCTCGTGGTTGATGGGCACGGCCCCGTGCTTTTGTTCCCAGTTTTTGTCTTTTCTTGTAGATTTTTGTCTTTTCTGGTGTTCAGAAGCATGGGGGCATGTTTCTTAAGGAATGGGTGTGTGTTTCTTGTTTTTCTTCATCTTTTCGCTTGTTTCTTTATTTGAGGCTTGTTTCACCTGAAATTACATTTTATTATGATAAGTAGCCTTTTGTGCTATGTTATTTGATAGAAATTGCAGTTTTTAGAGATTATTTGATGCTGAAAAGATGTATAATTTTATGTACATCACTTCTCTTCATGTCTTCATTTCCTTCATACACCTCAATCAACGCCTCCCATAATTCTTTAGCAGATTGCAGTTCTCTAAAACCAAGGGCAATCTCAGGTGAGAGTGCCATGGTTAAAGTTGAAAGTGCCTTTTCATCCTCCTCAACTTTAGCAAAATCATCATCATCATACAAAGCAACTAGCTTCACAATAACTTCAGTTGAGTTAGCACGTTGATAAGTGATTCTTTGAGGTCCCCTAACAATACTTCTCTAAACTTTGGCATCCTTCATCTTGACGTTTTCTCAAAACGAAACTTCCATTCACTAAACCCCTCATGGGACAAGAGACGGGGTATACGAGTGGTGGTCCCCATTATCGATTCCAACTCTTGATGGAGTGAGACGTTGGTTGAACCATTGCCATTAGTTAACTGATCCATTTTTAAGGTCCACTAGTAATTTTAGTCCAAAAAGTTTTATTATCCAAACACAAGGCCCAAATCAAATTAATCAGGCCCAAATAAGGTTTACATCTCACTGGGCCGAGAACCAGCAAAACTGAAAGAGAGCAGTTGTATATTGACCGAGAACCAGGTATTGTTGACCAGGAGTTGACCGAGAACCAAAACGTTTGACCGAAAACTCTATCAAGTCAACAGAGAACCAAATTAAACCGAGAACACTTGTTGGCCGAGAACAACTGTTGACCGAGAACCTTTGTTGTTCACCGAGAACACTAAGATTTGGCCAAAAACCCTTATACTGAGCCGAGAACGATCAAAAGTTGGCCGAAAACACTTGTTTTAGGCCGAAATCCAATTTAAATCGTAACTAACTTCCGAGAAAATTGGGATTTGATTTGTTTCCAAACCAAAACCAATCTTTTACCAAAACACAGATCCTTCTCTTCTCCGATGAACAGTTCACCGGAAAGGGTAACACAACCACCAAGAAATCAAGATCTTGAATCCTTGATATCACAATAATGAGCCTGAATAGGTCTAAGACTCTGATACCAATTGTAAGGTCCAAAAAGGATCTTTCAATTTTGATATCAAATAATCTAGATGTTGGCGCGGAAATCCAACACTAGACGATTCAAGAACACAGAATACGAGTACGTAAAACACACAAGAATGCTTCAAAACACACGTTATATTAAACGTTTGGTGCTTAAGCACGAAACAAACCTCGTTCACTATGACTAGGTAAACAGCCAAAAACAACACTGAATGAACAACCCAAAACCCTATACAACATGTTCTATATATAGGGTACCCAACACACTAGCCAAACTATAGCCCAAAGCCCACCGAGATCCATAAGGATCTCGGTTTACATACGCAACCCAAAAACAAAGCAAACTAAGTACAAACCATCTAGACTAGGCCCAACAATAACTTAAGTCAAATGATATATAATACGCATGGGAAGGTTGGGAACAGATTACGATGCTTTAATAGTGTAGTTTTAGGTACGACTAGAGAAAAGGAACAAGTTGAAATGCTATATAATACGGGTGGGAAGGTTGGGAACAAAATTATGGCTCTTTAAATATCTCGGGGGCATGCAACTCGCAATTAATGCGCATGGCGCTTTAAATGCGCTTAAGCACAAAAAGCGCTCGATTTTAACAACTATGATGAAATTTTCAATATATATCCTCATGACTCGTTAATCCATTCCAAGAACCAGCCCATCTTCTGTTTATTTTATTAGTGTTTAAATAATGTTTAGTTAGTTAGTTTGGGCTACAAGACTTTAGTATTAAAGCCCATATTGTGTAATTTATTTATTTGGATATAACCTTGGTTTAATAGGGTAAAAATAGAGGAACGGTGCAATACAATGGTTTTTCATAATCGTCGCTGTTTAACAGACACGACTGTTCCTTGGTCGCCCTCTCCCTCAATATAAACCAATATCCAAGTCTGTTGTAAGTAACATCTCAGTTTAATCAATATATATTGTTATTATTTCCTTCTTCCTCAATCTCATTCAATATTGTAATTTTTGTCGTTGTGATATTGTTGCTGTGAAACATAAGAATGAAACCACAATCAAAGTTCAAACAGAAAAGAACGATCTATGGGATGCCACTGTCTACAGTGATATTAGAGCGAAGGTTAGAGGCGATTCACTAAACAATTGTAACACCACTGGAAGAATTCGAAGTCCTGCCGAAAGCCTGAACATCGATATTCTGGCGGTGATTCAAAACGTGGTTTTGGAAAGAAGATAATCACGAGGGGCTTGGCAGACATGCAAATCGAATCATGTCCAAGAGAAGGCATATGGAGAAAAGAAACCCATAATTCTGGAGCCGTGAAGTCTTTGGCAACCCGGAAATCAATTTCGAAAGCAAAAGGTATTGATAAGGTTGTGTAAAAGGGTAATTCAAGTTCTAAACAGAATATGAAACATATTAAATGTTATCGGTGCCGTACTCGCGGTCATCTGGCAGCCAATTGTACGAGTAAGTCTCCTCAATTATTTTCGTTTGAGAACAATTATCCCAAAGATTATTTGGTTAAGGGAACCGAGTATGGAAATTGGAACAAAATATGGGTTGTTGATCCTTTGTTTAAAAAGCATATGACCAGAGACAAGTCAATGTTTAAAAACTTGAAAAGTTGTTTTTCAATTGAAACAAAAGGAAAAGATCATGGAATTCTATATTCCCGTGGGATCGGTGAAATAGAAATTTCTATGGATGAAAACCCGAAATTGATTCCAAGTGTTAGGTTTGTACCAACTTTTAAAAGGAATGTGTTGAGTTTGTCTCAATTAAATGATCAGGGATTTGAAGTAACATTTGAAGGGGATAAATGTTACATAAGCGGTATGTTTGACACATTGGAGGAACCTAGTAATAATGTTAATTCTAAAAACAATTATGTTGTTAATTATTATGATGCCTTAGATGATCAAACTGTACTTGAATTAGAAAAGGGAAAAAAATTGGAAGCCGATGTTGAAGGATGGTTTGATCATGGTGCTAAGGATAATATGTTTGCTTTAGTAAATGATCCTGATGTGGATCAAGGAAAACTAAATAAACAATCCAATGAAGGTTGGGTAAAATTTTTTGGTTCCCTTCACATACCAAATTATGTGTTGTTATGTACAGAATCATTACGTAAAGAATTCGGTAAATTTGTAAAGTGGTTCTATGAGGATCGTTTCAATCAAACCAATAAGGAATATCCACCTAAACTTCCAAATGGGCAAGAAATTGATCTATTCGACTTATACCTATATGTCGAAGAGGCCAGTGGATATAAAAAGGCAACAAAAGATGGAAAAAAGTTGGATATAGTGTCAAAATTGGTTTGCAACAAAGTTATACTGCAAATCTAATGATAATTTATACGGGTTACTTGGAGTTGATGGCTTGGAGATACGGTTTGAAAAAGAATGAAGGAGAAACAAGCATGAATGTCAAAAAAGGAAATGATGGCCTGATGCTAGAAGAAATTACTAATGAAGATGATAAGCTTGTGAAGATGCCAATGAAGAAACCAAGGTACAAGATAATCAAATGAAAGATGCGGTTAAAGATGCATTTCTGCTAGATGCTGATAAAGATGAAGAATACAAGTTGGATGCATTGGAGGACCTTGAAGATATGGATGACTTCTTTCTTGTTGAGAAAGAACATGCTACAAAATATTGAAGGATCGGGCATTACCTTGAATGGATTAAGGGGTGAATGATGACTCGTTAATCCATTCCAAGAACCGGCCCATCTTCTGTTTATTTTATTAGTGTTTAAATAATGTTTAGTTAGTTTAGGCTATAAGACTTTAGTATTAAATCCCATCTTATGTAATTTATTTATTTGGATATAACCTTGGTTTATTAGGGTAGAAATAGAGGAACGGTGCAATACAACGGTTTTTCATAACCATCGCTGTTTAACAAACGTGACTGTTCCTTGGTCGCCCTCTCCCTCTATATAAACCAATATCCAAATCTGTTGTAACATCTCAGTTTAATCAATATATATTGTTGTTATTAGTTCCTTCTTCCTCAATCTCATTCAATACTGTAATGTTTGTTGCTATGATATTGTTGCGGTGAAACATAAGAATGAAACCACAATCAAAGTTCAAACAGAAAAGAACGATCCATGGGATGCCACTGTCTAGTGAATAGTGATCAAAAGCCAAGGGCCCTTTTTTAAGTACAAAGAGCATCATGTGATTATGGGCTTATGGCTATGCAAGCTCAAACATACGTACAGAACCAGCATATATTTTTGGAGAACAGTATCCAGTTGATCAAACTTTCGATGACCGGAATTTGGCTTTAATGGCAATAAATTTATGGTGACCTGACCGACCTGGTAAAAATCTTTTTGATAAGACATACAAAGACAAATACATAGTTACCCCTGTGAAACTGATTCCGGATCCACCACTGTTTAATACCAATGATGGAAATCTGGTCCGCGTGACTCGCGCTCCTACTGCATTGTCTGTACTTGCTACAAAGCAATTGCACATTAAAGTTTGTCAGTTGTCAACACGAAAATTATATGCCTAGCTATAATTTCCATAGCATGGTAGATAAAGTAGAAACTTTATTATTTACCAAAAACAAAAGGTCAACATGTCAAAGTTGCTTAACAAATCTTACTTCTCTTGGTGGTTGTGGTCCATTTTGTTCAAAATACTTAACATTCAAATCACAAGAGACAAGTCTAGTCTTAAAAAATCACATCATGTGTAAAATGACTTCATATCTTATTAAACATTCAAATCACAAGATACAAGTTATGTCTGATTCACCATAAGTCAATATGGTTGTAAGGAATAAGGATCAGCATGCCATGACCAATACCATCAAAAGTACAAAATGCTGCTTAATTTTCCGGTTAAAATATAACAAAAGCTTAAAAACAAAAGAAAGTAAAATCATTAATTTTGAGCGCAGATAGTATCATTCTTGCTAGATAACAACACAATTTAGTTTCGATGGGACACCAAATCTTTCAATAAAGTAGGTGCGTGCCATAATTTACAACCATTTATGGCCATATCTTGATGGTGACATAATTAATCCTCCCTTAGACCTAAAAGGACAACTTGAATCGAAACAATATAAGATCATTCACATCAGATTTTTTATTATTCTCATCATTCATTGAAGATGGACAAACTGGATGAAAAGAATATTGTTCTTTAGCTCTTTCTGGCTACAAGATGGCATTTGACAGCCATATATATTATTACATCATTTTAATTCAACTATAATCAAATTACGTGATATAAGTTATCACCTAACAGACGAAAAGATTAACATTTCTCAGTCAAACTAGGGGCATTATAGTAAATTTATGACATTTATTCAACCTTTTATTGTAATTTTTTTCCGTAAAATGTCAAAAATTAAGAAAACAAATTAAAAAAAAAGGTACCTGTTGGATCTGGAAGGGGCAGTGGGGCACATGATATACTAAAGCTTATGAAGGCTGATCTCATGGTAGAAAGAAGCTTTACTCCATCCATTCCAATATGATAAATTGTCAAGCACACTATGACTTTCAAGGTGGAACATACCGCTTATAAAGTTCAAACTTTATATAGATTCTTTTGCCAACTTTAAAACCTCCACTGTCCCATCTTAATGTCGTGAAAATTTTAGACCCGCTTCACACATCTAATTAAATTAACTGAATTAATAACAAGATAATACAAGCATAACAATAATATCATTTACAAGAAAGACTAACTGATCCATGCATGAAGGGTAGATTGCAACGAAGCACTTAAAAACTAGCATAAATTTAGTCTTCTTGGTCATCAACTGAACTATTTTAAGTTGTTGATTATATCCAGCTTTTGTGTGGGTATGCAAAGACAATAGCAAAGAAAGATGCATTGACTGTAGCAGCAAGAAGTGGCATAAATCATCTCGTTGTGAATCCTACATATGCAGTGGGCCCATCAGCAAACACACTTCAAATGATACTTGTTTATGTTAACGGCACTAAAAAACAAATTTTGAGTTAGTAAATATTGAAAGTAATCAATATTGCTTGCCTTCAAATGAGAGATTACACCCAAATAAATAGAATAGTTGCCTAACAAACTAACAACCTAGGCACTATTTTAGGAGACTAAATCAAGATATATATGACAATATATAATACTAAAATATATGTTACTAATATTCCCCCTCAGCTTGAGCGTGCAAAGGATGAAACGTTCAAGCTGTTTCGAAACGATTCAAATAATTGTCTTGGAAGGCCCTTAGTGAAAATATCCGCATATTGGAACTCGGACGGCACGTGAAGAACTTGAACGTGACCAATTTGAACCTTTTCTCTCACGAAGTGTATATCCATTTCAACATGTTTGGTGCGCTGATGTTGAACGGGATTCCCGGCAAGATAGACTGCAGAAACGTTGTCACAATAAACGATTGTGGCTCTAGTGACCGGTGTTCCAAGTTCGAGAAGTAAGTTGCGGATCCAAGTAGCTTCAGCGACAGCGTTTGCTACCCCCCGGTATTCAGCTTCAGCGCTGGATCTGGATATAGTCGGTTGACGTTTGGAAGACCATGAGATAAGATTATCCCCGAGGTAAATACAGTAGCCCGAGGTGGATTGACGTGTATCCGGGAAACTGCCCCAATCAGCATCCGAGTAGGCCACAAGAAAAAAGTTTGGTGAAGCCGAGATCCAAATTCCATAGTCAACTGTCCCATGGTTATATCGTAAAACCCATTTCATGAACAACAAGTGAGAGTCCCGGGGAGCATGCATAAACAAACAAATTTGCTGAACTGCGTAGAAGATGTCGGGCCGTGTGAATGTCAAATACTGAAGAGCCCTGGCCATGCTTCGATAAAAGGAACCATCAGCCAATAATTCCCCCTCGGTCTCACTAAGTTTGGAGTTTGTATCAACAGGAGTGTTGCACGGTTTACACGCCGTCATGGAAGCCCGATGAAGGATGTCACGTGCATACTGTGCTTGAGACAAAAATAGGTCGCCACGGTCTCGACTGACAGTTATTCCCAAGAAATGGTGTAAGGGACCTAGATCCGTCATGGCAAACTCTGTGGATAGGCGTGAAATAATGTTACCGATCAGATTCGGGTGAGAGCCGGTAAGAATGATGTCAACATATAGGAGTAAGTAAGGTGTTTGACCCCATGTTTATATATAAAGATGTATCAGTTAGACTCCCCCGAAATCCAAATGATAGAGCAAATGAGGAGAACCGCTGGTACCAAGCCCGAGGTGCCTGTTCTAAACCATAAAGAGATTTCTGAAGGAGACACACATGGTGCAGGTTAACCGGGTCAACAAAACCCGGTGGTTGTTGCATGTATACGGTTTCCTGTAGAGAGCCATAAAGAAAAGCATTTTTGACATCAAGTTGTCTAATTTCCCATTTACGAGCGGTGGCAAGAGCAAGAACCGTGCGGATGGTAGTCGGTTTAACAACCGGGACTAAAGGTTTCGGTACAGTCAATGCCGACGGTTTGGGATCTTCCGTTACATACCAGTCGTGCTTTATATCTGTCGAGGGAACCATCCTGATTGAACTTGTGTTTAAATAACCACATAGACCGGATAACCGGCCGATTTACTGGTCGCGGAACCAGTTCCCATGTACTATTTTCTTTTAATGCACTAAATTCGTTGTTCATGGCATGTAACCAATTAGGATCCAACAAGGCTTTTATATAAGTGGTGGGGACCGGGGAGATGTTCATTGTGGCAGCAAGGTTGTATTTGGGGTTAGGACGATGGAGACCGGATTTTGCTCGAGTTTGCATGGGGTGAGTATTTTGGGAGGTGGGAGGTTGGTTTGAGGTCTGCGGTGGGATTGAGGGTGTGGCAGTAGGTGTTTGGGATAGAGGGACGGTCTGTGTTGTATTTGTTGGTGGGTGTGGGCTGGTGTTTGGGGCTGGGGTGGTTGGAGGGGACGGGTTAGGAGGTGGTGGGTCGGCGGGGTGAAGGTTGGGTTCCGATTGGAGTGGGGTGTTTGTTGTAGGGGGATGGAAGGTATGATGAGTGAGAGGGGAGTCGTCAAGGAAGGAGTAAGTGGTGGGTGAGGTGTTGGTGAGGTTAGTGAGCGGGAACGAGGTTTCGTTGAATGTGACATGTCGGAAAATATGGACGCGACCGGTGACGGGGTCGTAGCACCGATACCCACGAAAATCTGCGGGGTATCCAAGGAAGGTGCACCGGACCGATCTTGGGGCAAGTCTATGAGGTTGAATGGCGGAGAGAGTTGGGTAGCACTCGCACCCGAACACCCGTAGGTGGTCATAAGTCGGGTGGCGAAGGTAGAGAGCAAAAGCGGGAGGTTGAAAGTGGAGACGCCTAGAGGGTAAAATATTATGAAGGTAAGTGGCCGTGTGTAACGCTTCGACCCAAAAGGCGGAAGGAATGTGAGCATGAATGAGGAGCGTACGAATGATGTCATTTAGGCGGCGTATCATGTGCTCGGATTTGCCATTTTGTTGCGAGGTTTGAGGGCAAGAGAAGCGAAACACGAGACCATTGGACTGGGCAATTTGTTTAAATGCATGGTTATCAAATTCCCCCCCAAAGTCACACTGGAATGTTTTGATCGATGTATTAAATTGTGTTTGGATAAGTTTATGAAATTTGCAAAAAGTAGGAAAAGTGTCGGATTTATATTTAAGCGGATAAACCCAAACATATTGTGTGTAATTGTTGATTAAAACCATATAGTATTTATAACCAGAATTACTTAGGACGGGTAAAGTCCATAAGTCACAATGTATAATGTCAAAAGGACGAAAAGTAATGGAAAGTGAATCATTAAAAGGTAACCGTTTACTATTCGCAACATGACAAGAGGAACAAAAAAATGACTTTGTAGTCTTATTACAATTAATAATAAGAAAACGACTAAGATAATCTAGCACGTTCGCGCCGGGATGTCCAAGCCGATCATGCCAGGGGGTGGTACTTGAGGAAGACAGCAAAGCAAAGGCCGGGGGTGAACGAATAGAGGTCAACGGTGCTATTGTGACGGGAAAGGGGGCGTCCATCCTTGAGGTCCTTCAAAGTAAAACCAAAAGGGTCAAATTCAACAGAAACTTGATTGTCAATAGTAAACTTACGAACAGATAAAAGGTCTTTAATAACTTGGGGTGAGTGAATGATTTGGTTTAGTTGGTAGGTTTTATTCGGTAGGGTATAAAAGCCGTTGCCGGAGCCATTGATTAATAGGCGTTGGCCATTACCAACAAAGATAGGATTAGAAGAAACAGACAAGGGAGAAGAAATTTTACCCGAATCAGATGTGAGATGAGAGGAGGCGCCGGTGTCCATGTACCAGTTCGGGTCTCGAGAGTTCAATTGCATGTTATTTAGAGCCGCACCGATGTCACTTGGGTTGAGGCCATTAAATGCCAGGGCCGGGGCATGCTGCGATGGACCGGCAAAGTGGGCTTGGGACGGTTGAGACGGGTGTTGTTGGTAGTGGGCTGTGTTTTGGCTAAATTGGGTGGGAGAGGCTGGTGGGTAAGGTGCGGACGGGTAAGGAGTAGGCGGGACTGAACCGTGAGTGTTGTTATGGGACTGGATGGGTTGGTTATATGGATATGTGGATTGAATATTGGGTTGTTGGTTATGGTAGGTTGTATGGTTGGGCTGAAAAGTATTTTGTTGTGGAGGGTGCCCGTACGAGCCTCGACCATTGCTGTTGTTTCTGCCCACGCGCCCTCGGTTTCCCCGACCTCCTCGACCCATTCGGTAGTTGAAGTTCGGGTCATAATTGTTGCCGCGATAATTGCTCCCTGGGTAGGTTTTCCCGGAACCCGCATTAGATTGTGCCGTGTCCGGTTTTCTTTGACCGTGGGCAGTGTATAAAACGGAGTCACCATGAGTGCTAGCAGAGAGCTCGTTTCTGGCCGATAGTCTACGCATCTCCAAGTCAATGATGGTGCGGGCTTCATTCCACGATGGTGTTCCCGAATTAATTATCGTACCAATTGTGTCTAGTTCTTTGGGAAGACCGTTAACCAGTTGAATGACGAGAGAAGATTCGTCAACCAGTTTGCCGACGTCCGCAAGTTGTCGGCTGATGTCTTTAAGCTTCTGACAGTAAACATCCATTGACGCGCAGTCTTTGAGAGTGGTGTGAGTAAACTCGTGGAGAAGAGCCGCCGCACGAGCCTTCTTGTTGCTTAAGAAGACATTTTCGATCTGGGTCCAGGCTTCTCGTGCCGGGATATCGTTTTCAAGAACACGATCAAGGATGTCATCAGATATGGTACTGAAGATCCACTGAAGGATGAGTGCATCTAGCTCCGACCATTCGGCATATGTGGGATCGGTGATGGTGGGAGGTGGTGTGCCATCGATATGGTGAAGAACTTTGTAGGCTTTAAGGTGGAGTTTAAAAAGTTTCACCCATGATGAATAGGTTGTGGTTTTGCCATCTAGTGTACGGATTTTTGATTGGATATTGGTGACGTTGTAGGCTGGGTGAATGGATGGTTTGTTTTGGGTGTTGGTTTTGCTACCGGAGGATGACGAGTCATCTCCATCTGCTCCAGCCATGGTGGCGATGGTGGGGAAATTTTTGGTGGTTTAACCTAGGCTCTGATTACCATGAAAGTAATCAATATTGATTGCCTTCAAATGAGATATTACACCCAAATAAATAGAATCGTTGCCTAACAACCTAGGCACTATTTTAGAAGACTAAATCAAGATATAAATGACAATATATAATACTAAAATATATGTTACTAATACATATATGTATCTACCATTAGATGTAGCATCCGGAAAAGATATAATATTTACACTAGGGCTACCTCGATTGAGAACAGTCAAGAAAATGTTTGATGACTGCATCAAAAGTTTCCCAAGTGAACGAAATTCTGTGAACTTCAACATAATTAATAGAGTAAAAATTTCCTACGTAATCATATGTTTTGGACTTAGGGGTGAGCAGAAAACTAAACTAACCAAACCAAAACCGAATAACCGAAAAAACCTAACGGAAAAAAACTGAACCGAAGCATTAACCGACGGTTAATTTTTTTTGTTTTTTGAAAAACCGATTTTTGGGTTTAGGTTCGGTTATCCATTTAAAAAAAACGATTTATCGAACCTATGTTTTTTACGTGTTTTTTTTTAAGATGTTTTGACCGGAAATAAAACACCAAAAGAATCTACCATTGATGGTGATGAAGATTATGAAGATGATGAAGACCGGGTCTAAACTTTTAAGATGAATTAAGAAAATGAATGAAGATTCGGGCCAAACTTTTAGTGTTTTTTTAATTAGGAACTTTGTTGAATTTTAAACTCTACTACTCAAACAACTTTGTATTTGTTCAGTTCAACGTAACATGTGCCTATTTTTGTATTTTGAATTCAATATATACAAGATACTCTATTTTTTTGAAATCTTTTTTTATTAATGTCTACTCACAATAAAAAAACCGAAAATAACCGAAACCCAAATAACCGAAAAACGAATAACCAATCAAAATGAAAATGAAGCCTGCTAAAAGAAAGTAAGATAACTACCTCTACCAAGACATAAACCATACTCCATAGCTATCCTAATTCCTGATCTTTTTTTTATTACATAGAAAAGAATATAAGGTTGAAAAGACAATACAAGGCATGCAAGACGCGGTGAAAGAACATAATAGTAGTGTGTGTCAAGTACTAGGTAAAGTGAAAAGATATCATAGGCCTCCTTTGTTGTGCAAAACTATATGGCAGTCATAAAGATCGGTATCATCAATACTATCAAAAGCACAAAGTGCTTCTTCATTTTACAGTTACAATGTAACAAAATCTGGAAAAGAGAAGAAAAGAATGCTATATTAACCGAATCATTTACATTAGCCCTCAAATATTACTTAAATTCACACCGTATAGATCGCCCCTGATGGATTTAGGATCCAGTTTTCAATGATTCTCATCTTAAACAAGTTCTATGTTCAATTTTGTTAACACAATCTATTGATAAACACTTTATTATTGCAAGAGAAAACTAACACAAAACCTTATTAAAATGATTCTCTGTTGATCACACATACGAAGCCTCTACCTAAGCCCTATATTTATAGATATAACCATAACTTGGTGACAAGACATTACCATGATAATCCTAATAAAATTAGGAAACTAAACCAACTTGTCAGCTTACGTCCTTCCATATTCACCGACTTGTGAATACGGTCCGGAATTACCAACAATCTTGTCATGTTAAATGATTAAAATGTAATACAATTCTCACATCAAGAGGTTCACAAATTAAGTATTTAAGCGCATCATTCAAGATGAACAAAGTAGATGAAATGAATATTGTTCTTTAGCCTTTTCAGTTACAAGTTCAAACAAAATAGTTTATCAACCCATTTTTAGGACAGCCAAATAAATGACACCATTTAAATTCAATTATAATTAAATTATGTAATATAAAACATCAGTTAACAGTGACATCAAATTATGCAACTTTTTTCTTGTTTTCCACAAAAAAAAGTCAAAACAGTACAATACCAGGTAGAGAAGTCAAAGGCTGTGGATGGTGTTGATGGGATTTTCCACACTGCAGCTCCAGGGAATATTGCCTTCAAAATAGCATCAATTTCAAAAACACATATTCTCCTTATAATACTGCAAACAATAAAATAAATGAACACTTACAAAATTGAAAACTAAGCATAAATTAGTCTTCTTGGTCACCAATTGAACTATTTTAAGTTGTTGATTATATCCATCGTTGGTAGTTTGGTACGCGTATGCAAAGACAATATCAGAGAAAGATGCATGAGTGTAGCAGAGGAAAGTGAGGTAAATCTTCTCATTGTAAACCCTACATACGCGGTGGGCCCATTGCTTGCACCGCAAACAGCACACACTTCAAATGAAATATTGCTTATGGAATGAATTGATGCTGAGTTTGTAATAATTACCAAGTTTGGCAAAATTACAACAACCGTACCTGTAGGGGTATGGTACTAAACCCGGTTTTACGACCCTAAATTTATTATGTTTGGCTTATTTTATTATATGGACTAATACAATGTTATTGGGCTGAGGGGGTTTTGTGGAGGTAACCCTAACTGGGCTAGGCCCATTAGGGTACCATGATGGTGGCCATGAGGCTCCCTATATAAGGAGGTCTCCACCTTCTTATTAGGGGTTGGTCATTCTCAATAAGAGCCACCACCATATTTTTGTGTCTGTGAACAAGAGATCCTGGAGATTTCTTAGCGGTCACCTCCACACCCCCAAAAAGTCATTGCAGATCCCAACCAGCCGGAGAAGAGAATCAAGACGTGGTTCGTTCTCTCGAAATCCGTGGAAACATCGTCATGGATCAGGTCAGATTCATCTCGTGCTTCGACATTGGCGCCATCCGTGGGACGGCAATGAACCACGCTTCGCTTCTCATCTCGGCCCTCCGATCTGTTCATCAATATCTCGGGTCTACGGTTTCTTCTTTCAGATATGTTCTATGGAAATCCAAAAATCCGTAGATCTAAAAAATACTTCCAGATCTGGAAATACACAAGAAGAAATATCACCGAACTTTTGGGGAAAACCCTTAGATATGTGTTTTTTCCAAGTGAAATATACCAAATCTAGTTATGATTTTTTCAGATCTGGGTTCGTTTGAGCAACAGTCACACTTCATATTCATAGATCTATAAATCCTATTAGATCTGTTGGTTTTACATAAAACCTACCTGATGTGGATATTCAAAATCTCTAGATCGTGCGCACCACCGCGGATCAAAATCGCTCCCTGTGGATCAACTTCGGATTCCGCATGCGCGCTCCCGGCGATCACTCTACGCCACAGCGGGTCGCATGCGCGCCCCCGGCGATCACTCTACGCCACAGCGGGTCGCATACGCGTTCCCGGCGATCACTCTACGCCACAGCGGGTCGCATGCGCGCCCCCGGCGATCACTCTACGCCACAGCGGGTCGCATGCGCGCCCCGGCGATCACTCTACGCCACAGCGGGTTGCATGCGCGCCCCCGGCGATCACTCTACGTCACAGCGACCTGCGCCCCCGGCGATCACTCTACGTCACAGCGGGTCGCATGCGCGCTCCCGGCGATCACTCTACGCCACAGCAGGTCGCGTGCGCGCTCCCGGCGATCACTCTACGCCACAGCGGGTCGCGTGCGCGCTCCCGGCGATCACTCTACGCCACAGCGGGTCGCGTGCGCGCTCCCGGAGATCACTCTACGCCACAGCGGGTCGCGTGCGCGCTCCCGGCGATCACTCTACGCCACAGCGGATCGCGTGCGCGCTCCCGGCGATTACTTTACGCCACAGCTCACGCATATCACATGCTCATGAAGACAGCCAAAACCTATGCTCGTGGCGCATATCACATGCTCACGCATCACGCATGCTCACGCGTATCAAGTATGCTCACGCATACCACATATGCTCACGCATCACGTATGCTCACGCATCACGTATGCTCACGCATATCACATGCTCACGCATCTCATATGCTCACGCATCACATATGTTATTGGGCTTCACGTACGCTCATGCATATTAGATGCTCACGCATCATGCACGCTCACGCACCAAATCTGCGCGTGAGAATAATGGAGACATTGCGCAGGCCGCGCGTAAGCGACATAACAAATGAACAGTTAATCCAAATCAGGATAAGAACAACCATGATTGTACTCATATGGCTACGCGCCATACTTAAAGGTTGGGAATCCTCATGATATCCCATATGGCTACGCGCCATACTTAAAGGTTGGGAATCCTCATAATATCCCATATGGCTACGCGCCATACTTAAAGGTTGGGAATCCTCATAATATCCCATATGGCTACGCGCCATACTTAAAGGTTGGGAATCCTCATAATATCCCATATGGCTACGCGCCAAACTTAAAGGTTGGGAATCCTCATAAACCCATAGGCCACGCGCCAAGCTTAAAGGTTGGGCACACCTCATAATTTGCCCGAGGATGGGAACCATGCAATACATCCACTTTTAGTTGACATGTTTTTGCAGGTTCGGCTACGAGCCGCACAAACACCTATGACATCATTATTATTATCCGGCCATTTGTGCCTCCATTATTATTTTGAAAACAGGCCGGGATATTCATCCTGCGCGGAGGAGGCCCTTGTGGGCCAGTCATTATCATCATTTTATAGCTCGTAAGTCGCCTCGCGCGCAATCTTTTATTATTCTTATAGCTCGTAAGACGCCTCGCTCGCAAGCTTTTATTATTCTTATAGCTCGTAAGACGCCACGCGCGCAGGCTTCATTATTCTCATAGATCCGTAAGTCGCCTCGCGCGCAGGCTTCATTATTTTTACAGCTCGTAAGTCGCCTCACGCGCGCAAGCTTTATTATTCATATAGCTCGTAAGACGCCTCGCGCGCAAGCTTTTATTATTCTCATAGCTCGTAAGTCGCCTCGCGCGCAGGCTTTTATTATTCTTATAGCTCGTAAGACGCCACGCGCGCAGGCTTTATTATTCTCATAGATCCGTAAGTCGCCTCGCGCGCAAGCTTTTATTATTCTCATATCTCATAAGTCGCCTCGCGTGCAAGCTTTATTATTCTCATAGCTCGTAAGTCGCCTCGCGCGCAGGCTTTTATTATTCTTATAGCTCGTAAGACGCCACGCGCGCAGGCTTCATTATTCTCATAGATCCGTAAGTCGCCTCGCGCGCAAGCTTTATTATTCTTATAGCTCGTAAGTCGCCTCGCGCGCAAGCTTTTATTATTCTCATAGCTCATAAGTCGCCTCGCGCGCAAGCTTTATTATTCTCATAGCTCGTAAGTCGCCTCGCGCGCAGGCTTTTATTATTCGGCGTGCTATATCTTATTCATGCTAGTGCACCATCATTATCATAAAAACCATAACACGTCACCATCATGAAGAAAACCTCCCAAAACTCAAAGACAATAAAGATAAGGCCGAAGAAAAGGGAAAAAACCGCCTCACGCCCTAACACACCTCATAAAGTCCAGCGCTCCACCTAAACGCTTGCGCGCCCAGGAGCAACGCTGGACTTGGGGGGGCTTGTAGGGGTATGGTACTAAACCCGGTTTTACGACCCTAAATTTATTATGTTTGGCTTATTTTATTATATGGACTAATACAATGTTATTGGGCTGAGGGGGTTTTGTGGAGGTAACCCTAACTGGGCTAGGCCCATTAGGGTACCATGATGGTGGCCATGAGGCTCCCTATATAAGGAGGTCTCCACCTCCTTATTAGGGGTTGGTCATTCTCAATAAGAGCTACCACCATATTTTTGTGTCTGTGAACAAGAGATCCTGGAGATTTCTTAGCGGTCACCTCCACACCCCCAAAAAGTCATTGCAGATCCCAACCAGCCGGAGAAGAGGATCAAGACGTGGTTCGTTCATCTCGAAATCCGTGGAAACATTGTCATGGATCAGGTCAGATTCATCTCGTGCTTCGACATACCCAGTAAGTTTGGCAGAATTACTGAAACATACATGAGTGCCAAAATTATGGAAAAGAAAATCTTCCAAGCTGTGATGTTCAATAGGAAACTTTTCAACAAAAATGGTCTATCTGCAACAAAAAGCCAACATTTTTTACTAATTAAATATTGAGCTTCAACGATATTTCCATATCGAGAACGGTTAAAGAACACCCGAACACGAAAGTAGGGCTTGTGCACATGGAAGACGTGGTGGCAGCTCGTATTTTAGCACGGTTGCTTTCTGTAGATACGTTATGTAGACAGGTAAGCAGAGAAATATATATCTCCTGTTGTTTACAAGATATCAAATATTAGGTGTTAAAAATTACTAACCAAATATATGTAAGTACCATTAAGTGTAGCAGCAATACCCTTTTAATAGAAAATGTAATCAGTTAACTACATTAATGAGATAAAGGAAAACACATGTTATATGTATATATATAGTGACCAGATAAACTAATACGGCTAGAGTTTTTATATTAGATAGTCATCATCATAGTAATCAAATGCGTTAGGCGCACTCAAGGCGCTTAGGCCTCGTCTGGAATCTAGGCGCAAAAAAAGCGAGGGCTTGAGAAAAAAAAGCGCACTCAACAAAATATTTATTATGTTCCAGAGCTTGAATATCATAGTTCAAATATAAAAATTTATCCAATACTAAAAGTTCAAAACCCCAAAATTTCCATAAAAAAGGTGAACTAAAGTAACAAAACTAACATGTTTATGCAAACAGTCAACTAAATTAACTAAACATCGTCATTAAAACCACATACATCAACAGAGCAGACGGTTAAACAAGAAACCAAATTAGCATGTTTATAATTCGTACACCAACTAGACTTTTATATCAGTTTCGGACGCATACATCATCATTAAAAAAGATAGCCGATGACTTATTAACAACAAACTAAATTAAATTAAAGTTCAAAAAACATGAACATCTTCAATTATTCATAAAAGCATTCATCATCGTTTATAGTTAATAAAAAACATGCATCTTCAATTATTGGATGATGATTCTCAATGCTTATCTGATAATATAAAAATTATTGTAAAAGTAGAGGGTAGAAGATGCTCTTCGTTTACTGTAAGTTTTATCTGTAAGTTAAGTGATAAATCAAAAGAAATTAACTAAATCCCATTTTTAGGTAATTGTTATTTGTAAGTTAAGTGATAAATCAAAACAATGTAAAAAAAATCAAAAACCCCAAATATGCTCCTAGAAATACGCCTTGACCATTAAAAGCGGGTGAGCATCGATTCGCCTAAAAGTTGCGCCTAGGCGCAAGAGGCGATCGCTTTTAACGACTATGGTTATCATATTGTGTAAACATAAGCAAAGAATTTTTGTATATAATGGCAACCCACGTAGCATGTATAGCAGTAAGATATTACAACTAGGGCAACCTCCGTTAAAAACGCTTATAACACGTTTGATGAATACATCAGAAGTTTCTCCAATTTTATACAAAGTACATATATAAATATAGGTATATTGGTTTTGAATTATCACAACTATCACCTTTTGGTTCGTTGTTGGTCCCAACTAATGAGATGGCTGGTGATGATCCCATCTTTTATCATTTTTTATTCCATCGAACCCCTAATAACAGATTACAAACTCCATAACAATGTTGCTGACATGCCGTGCTTATGTATTAAAAAACTTCTTTTGTGGCAAAAAACGTGCTACGTCATCCCCAATGGTCCCCATGTCATCTTCTTGCTTTCTTCCCTATTTATATCAATAACCATCACTAAACCCTGACTATTGACCTCCATTTTTAATATTCCATTGTTTACCACTGGAGTAAGAAAATTCGTTTCTTATAGCTTCCGCTTGCCTGAATAGAATTGGAATATTGCCTGAGAGTTTACCGGAATGTTCACTCCCAGACTCTCAATTGGCTGTGAAGAAGACGCAAACAAATGGATTTCTTCTTCGCGAAAAATCTGCTCAGATCTATCTGACGTGTCAGAGACTCCCGAATTAAAGATCCAGTTAAAGGAATTTCATATCTGGTGGACGAGTTTGACGGATTTGAGTTCAGACATGATGATCGGGTTATGATGCTTCCGGCCGACAAGCTGTTATCCAATGGTAATCCGTTTATAACATTAAGTCTCCAGATACGACTTTTTCTCACCGGAGAAGTATCGACAACGCGTTTGCCGCTTATCCGTACTTGTTTTTTTAGCCGATGTGTTTGAGCTGGTGGAAAGAGATTCTCAGCCGCTACTGGTTACAACTGATATAAATAAGAAAAAAGGAAGACATGGCACGTATTTTGCCACATACGAAGCTTTTTGACACATGAGCATGACATGTTAGCAACATTTTAACGGAGTTAGTACTGTGTTACTAAAGGTTTGATGGAAGAAAAAGATGATAAAAGGCTAGGACCATCACCAGCTATTTCGTTAGTTGCGATCGATAGAGACCAAAAGGTGACAGTTGGGATTATTAAAAACCAATATACCATAAAACTATATGCCTAGGGTATAATATTCAAGACATGTAATAAAGAATAGTTTATGTACCATAAACAAAAGCTCAGCAAATTGATGAGTGAGGTTATGCAAGGCTCTCATATCAAACTTGCTTAACAAATCTTTGATCCTTCTCTATGTGATTGTTGACTGTGGTCAATATTTTGTTCAAAAGACTTTGAACATTAAAATCATAAGAGACAAGTTGGTGTTTAAAATTAGATCATGTGTAAAATGACACAAGATGATCTACATATTAGTCACCATGAGCAGATTTATGGATGATGTGATAGGTCTGTAATCAACTATGTGTTTTTCTTTGTGCATTGTTGATGAGACAGACCCCTAATTCCCGATCTTTGCTTTATATAGAAAAGAAGGCGCTACAATTAAGAAGGTTGTAAAGATGATACTTGGCATGCAAACGTAGGGAGAAAGAAGATAACAGCAAGTCAGTAACGAGACAAGAACTAAGTTACTTGAAAAGGCATCACAGACCTCCTTCACTAACTAAAATTATTATCAGAATTCTTTTTGCTTCTGAAATATAGTTTGATGGTATCAAGTGATGTTTCTTCTAATGGTACTCATAAAGATAAGCATGTTCAACACAATGTAACAAAATCTTGAAAAGGGAAAAATCATGCAATTGTAACCGAAACATTTACAT
>NW_027502812.1:0-15096 GCF_021521415.1 Bidens hawaiensis
ATGGTATTTACCTGGCCGATAATGCATCTTTCTCTTGATCGATTTGCTAGACGCTGGCATAGTGCTGAGGTAGCATTTCTTTGACCGGTGAGGTGTAGGTTGTTGCTGGAACACCGAAGGCGTTGATACTTGGTGTTGCTTCGATAATTGTTGTGACTTGATGCGTCATTATGTCATACTGATAGCGTAGATAAACCTGAAAACCAAATAAAACAAAGAAAATATGAATTCAGTAGGCAGTTTGAAAACTAACCTTATATTAATAATCAAAGGCTAACTTTTTAATTTGTATCACAAAATCAGTTTGAAAACTAACCTTACATTAATCTGCATGACTTAATCTCATTGATGTAATGCTACATGAGTTAATCTGCAGAAGCCAACAAAAGTAGATGTTCATAAACATAAGCGGCCATCAAAATAAAGATAATAACACCATAAGATTATAAATCCTAATACCCTAAATCATGACACACAAATCAAATTCGAAATTACCTGAATCAGACAAAGATCAGAGCAATCGTAAAGGCGAAGGGGATGATCGTATTCTTGTAGGCTCTCGCCTTCGCCCTACACAACAACAACAGATAATCGTTTATCAAACCTTAATAATTATTAATAAATAAAACCCTAGAAACTGGTAATTACCATGTTTAAGCATATTGAGATCAACAATTTGGGAAATTAGGAGTTGCTCAAGCAAGTCGCACAACCGGCGACTTGCTCTTGAATTTGGACCTCCGATTCAGCCATTCAGTTTCTTAATCATTGGCTACAAATCAGGTGGTAAGAATAGATTCAGGGCAGTAACTTCGTCAGATACGGCCATCGTTATACCTCCGTCACCAAGGATTCCTCGTCGGAAACCGGCAACAGAGTGCCACTGCTGTCACCAAGAATTCCGTTTTGGAAGCCGGTAACAGCCGTGATTGGAAGCGGATAAATTCTATGAATATGAGAGAGAAAGCTTTGTAGATGTAGAGAATACGAAGATGAGTGAATGTATGTGTAATCTCAAGAAAGCAATGAAAAAAGTACAAACCAAACTGCATAAAATATAATTGTTTTGAGTGTCACATTAAAATATATAATAATGATATGCATCTTATTTACTGTAACAAGCAACACACAATTGGGCTTTTTATTTTAATTAGGAAAATTGGATATTAATAATCCTAACTATTCACTCTTGGCTATTAATAATCCTAATTAACAATATGATCGGTAGCGATCTCAACTTTTAGTTTTGTTGCCAATAACAATCCTAGTCTAACAAATCATTAACTCCATTAACTATGTTCGTTTAAGTTAGCGTGACATGACCTAAGTACCCTTTTTATTTTAAAACAAATTTAAAATTGACAAAATAGCAAAAAAAGACGTCATTTATTTATGCAAGTTTTTTCAATGGACGTCTTTTAACAAAAGAAATTGCAGAAAACATAATTCATGTTTCAAATCTCTTTCACGTTACGTCTTTGGCACTAACCTAGTTAAAATTTTCCGTTAAATTTGGTCATGTGCTTTGCACATGAGGGCATTGTGGTCATTTTACCTCTTTAAGGACTATTTGTGTAATTAGATTAAAGATTTGATCTTTGTAGAAAAATACTTTTATTTTTTACTAAAACAAAAATTATACAAATAACCCCTCTCTCTCACACACCTCTACCATCAACCACTCACCTTTTCCATCCATTATCACTATCCCCACCCTATCATCTTCATCATCACCATCCAACCCATCACCACCAAAACCCGCTTTCCGACGAGTGGTCCTACATGCCCTACACCACCACGATTTTCGCAACCACCAACACCTGAAACCACCACCATGCTTGCAGCTATCATCGTACGATCCTTCACAACAGGCAGCAACGCAACCGCGCGTATTGACTTGCTCCGTCAACAAGCGGTTTAAGATCTTCATGGGTGGATATGCCCCTGCATCGACTTAGATTCGGCCTCACCGATCATCCTCGTCAGAGAACACGGCGTCGTTCATGGAGTCGCCTCCATCAGCCATTATACATCTATCACATTTCCTTTACCCTCACAAATTTTATCAATAAAGATGGGTGATTGTTTAATCATAGTAGTCAGGTTAAGAAAACAGTGCAAAATCGTTATTCCGGCGACAACACCGGTCGTCAATTGATCCAATTGAAGTAAGCTAATTACACCATTCTACTCATGTTTGAACTCTGAACAGAAGCCCTAAACTCAATTCGTTGTTAACGAAGACGAATCTTTAATTTGAATGGTTTCTAGGGATTATAATTAGGGATGTAGGGTTGTTGGTATTTGGTGTTCCAGGTGGTGCGCGGTGGCACCGTTCGGCAACAGGTGGGCGGTGATGGCTGTTTAGCTGGTGATGGTCCTTGTGCTTGTTTTTGGTTTTGGATGAAGATGAGGTGGGTGGTGAGGTGGATTATTGTTTGTTAGAGAGAGAGAGAGAAAGAGAGAGAGTTTATATATTTTTTAAATGTATTTGTTTTTTAGTTTTAATTATTAAATAAATAAATGTGTGAATTTACCACACCGCCCTCGTATGCAAAGCACATAACTAAATTTAACAAAAAAATTTAACTGGGTTAATGCCAAAACATAAATTATGCTTTCTGCCATTTCTTTTGCTAATGGGCATCCATTGAAAAAACTTCATACATAAAGGACGTCTTTTACTATTTTGTCTTTAGAATTTATGAATTATACATACGAGTAGGGCCCACGTGTTGGTGATGGCAGGTATGGAAATCGAGTAGGGGTTTCTCGGCGGATGCAATGTAGGGGTGGGTGCTTGTCAGCCGGAAACGATTGTGGTGGTGGTTATTAGCGGAAGAGTTGTCACGGGACGGTTTGAGAGAGAGAAACAGAGGATGAAGGTCTTATATAGTGGTCGTGGTTGTCAGTTGGAGACGGTGGCGGTGGTTGTCGGTGTGCCGGAGACGGTGGTGGTCTTTTGGATGAAGATGCAGGTGGTAAAATAGGAGATGAAGATTTATATACATATAACTTATGTATGTATAAATTATAAATTTTATAACTTTCGTTTTAAACGAGCATAGTTACCGGAGTTAATGATTTGGTAGACTAGGATTGTTATTGACAACATAATCGAAAGTTGGAATTGTTATCGGTCATATTGTTATTGGAATTATTATTGATCAAAAGTGAATAGTTGGGATTATTAATATCCAAATTTCTTTTGAATTATCATTTCTTGAATAATTCAGTAAAGGATGTTTCATTTTTATATTGAAAATTATTTATGTGTGTCCTTTGTTTTAAAATAATATGCAAAACGAGAAATTGCTTTACCTAATAAATTTGTTTTAATCCATCAAAATAATTAATTTACGTAACTAACTATAAGTATTAAAAATGACAAATCGGTTTACCAAAATTTATTTATTGGTTAATTTATTAATAGTAATTTGTTAACTTAACTAATTTCATGCGTGTAATGCATTATAATTTAACTTTCTACTTGAAACAAGTAACGGGTTTAAAGGAATTATTAAAATTTCGTTCTTTAAAAGTTACTTATTATTGAATTCAATAATAATAGCATTACCATATAAATGTATATTACATAACATAAATGCGTAATTTATGTATTTGTGACTATGTAATATATGCAACTTGTATAATTTATGTGATTTTGGGTAATTTGAAAGATTTGTATATTTTATATAATTTGTGTATTTTGTATTTGTGTACTTATGTGCCTTGTGTAGTCTATGTAACTGATAATTTATGTAATTTTTCGTATTTTATGGTTAGGTAATTAATGTAATTTTGGTAATTTGTGTAATTGGGGTAGATATAACCTGGGTAATTTGTGTAATTGATGTAGATGTAATTTAGGTAATTTATGTCATTTTTTTTATTGTGTAGTTATTTAGGTGATTTGTGTACTCTGGGTAATTTGTGTATCTTTTCTAGTTTGTGTGATTCGTGTAATTTATTTAATTTATGTAATTGGGTTAGTTCTTGTTATATTATTCTGTAATTGTACTAATCTTTAATAAAAATAACATTTATTATGAACAGTCACTACATGCATATAACATATTAAATTTGTTTATTAATTAAAATAAAAAATAAACATTTTTTTAATAAATTCGAAACTCTTTATGTATCTTGTTTACTATTGTTTGAAAATATGAAAAATTTAATAAATATAAATTTAGAAAATTTCTGTTTTCGTCCCTGAAAAAAATTGAACTGTTTGAATCCCCGTGGTTCCAAAATTAAACTGAATGAGTCCCTTTTCTGTTATTAACACCGTTAAAATGATGGGCAAAGAGGTCTTTTCACATAATAAAATGAAATCCTAAAGCCATAAAACTTATTCTTTCACTATTGTATAACCTTCAACAAACAACCTAACAGGCCAACACAAACAAACAAACCCTTCACAAAACCCTAATTCTCACAATCTCTTCAAATTCTTCAAATCCGATCAAACTCGTCTCCGATTCACGTTCTCCGACAAAACCCATCTCACTCATGGCTTCCATTCCCCCAAATTTCGTTGCCGGATGTACGAAGCCCGATTTTCGAACTGGACATGGCCATCATGATTCAAGTCAAAAGCATTAGTGAGATGTGCGCCTACATGTCACTACTCGAGTACAACAACATCGAAAGGTATGATTCAAGCTTGTTTGGTGTATATATAAGGACTGTTGAATTGGAATCGGCGGAGGTATCATTGCTTTATAGCCGTTGCAAGTTGGGTGGAATCGTGGTGGTAGCGGCGGCGGTGGTGGTGAAGGTGATTGCGGTGACGGGTGACAATGGTGGAAACCATTATTGTTGTAGGTTGGGTGGAATTGTGATGGTGGCGGCCGCGGTGGTGGTGAAGGTGATTGTGGTGACGGGTGACAATGATGGAAACTATTGTTGTTGCAGATTGGGGGAATCGTGGCGGCAGCAGCGGTGGTGGTGAAAATTATTAAGAATGTGGAAACCACTGTTGTTGCAGGTTGGGTGAAAATTATGGTAAAATCCATAATTTTATTCTTTCACTGTTAAAATGTGGATTTCATTGTTGTTGTAGGTCAGGGGAAGGTGATTGGGGTGACAAATGTGGGATTTTATTTTATTGTGTGAAAAGGCCCCTTTACCCTGCATTTAACGGTGTTAATAACAGAAAGATAATAGAGGGACTCATCCAGTTCACTTTTGGAACCACAGGGATTCAACTAGTTCAATTTTTTTCGGGGACTCAATGTGACTCCACCCTCAAACCATAGGGACGAAAACAGTAATTTTCTCATATAAACAAATAGTTGTAATTAGAAAACATGACGAAAGATTTGATGTGATGGTTGATTATGTGTAGTTTTACCTAAATACCCTTTTATAATATAATATTATTGTTTCTCTATTATAACTTAAATTTATATTATGTTTTAGTAACAACAAACACAAATCTCTTACACATTTAATTAAATGAATGATCCATATTAATTCTCAAAGTTCTTACAACTTACTTAGTTCTTAAAATATCCCTTTTCTCATATATATATATATATATATATACTAGGTTAGTTACCCGTGTAGCACACGGATTGTAATAAATAAATTTATTTAAATAATAACACAAAGTGAAATACAAAAACTACATTTAACAGATATAAAGATATATTATATGATAGAATAAATTGCACATTACACAATATGAAAGTAAAAAGCTGTTAAAAAATTCATCTCTCTCTAAACATTTCTTTGTACGTAATATTTGTAGCTTTATTTGTAATTTTACTTTCTATATCAAAACGTAGTAGTTTCACATTGTTTCTGTATTTAACTATAGATACTGCAACACATAACTGGTCATGAGTTAAAATAAATTGTCTCAAAAACAAACCAACCATCTATAGTGATTAACCTCAGCTTTTATTAATTCTCATTGCAAAAAAAAAATAAAGTGAAAATTTCACTCTTTGATTTTAATTATTTTATCTAAATGTATAGGATTTTTTTAGGAATAAAAATGTGAGTTCTAGTATTACTTCCGGTTATGATTTCAGCTCCCATAGCATGATTATAATATTGTATTTTCACATGTAGTTTAGTTTCATTGCATAGACCATTTAAGCAGCATCACTTCAACATCTTCTTTTAGGAGTTAACAATAAATTAGCACCCTTAGATTTTGAGGCCATTTAGAAGATTATGAAACTAATTCTTTCTTGTAACGTATCATTTTATGTCTGATTGATACCATCTGAATAATGGTGATATTTTTCGTCTCCCGGAAACATGGATAGCAAACGTTTGCTAATTACTCGAAGGACCTCATTTTTCGGTGCAAGTATAACTCGTTCACTAAAGAAGTATACATTTTTGAAAGTTTTAATAATAAAGGATATACAAAGTCAATTTTTTATTTGATTAACAGTGTGCTAATGTCTAACATTTGCATACTTAATGTAAGAAGTTGTCTTATCTATCTGAAAGACCAAAACATGTAATCTAGTGTTTATATTTTTATGGACTTTTAAGATGATAAACTTAACATAAATGATGGGTTGATTAAATAATCAATTAAAAAAATAAGTAAATGGCTATTTTTTCAAACCAACCTGTGGACCGAAACTCATTATAATCATAAATTATTTTAACATGAACCATGTTTGATACTTTAGCTGGTTAAAGAAATTCACTCGTTTAAATTAACATAAACTCTGAGAATACATCATTAGTGAAATTTTCTTATTTTAAGTGTTTGAAAGAAAAAAAAAACTTGCAATTTAGTAAATATCCTATATATTTAATAAGTTAAAGTTTATTAAAATTTTAATTTTAAATTAATTTTGCCTCTTCATCCAATAATATAATCTCTTATAAAACCTTGATATTAATTAAGTAATACAATATATTTAAAACCTTAATTTTTGGAATCATTATTCAAAATCAACGTAAAATTGGTCAATTATAAAAATCTAATATTAATTTATTTAAATCAAGAAAGAATTATTAAAAAGATAAATGAAAGATTCAAAAGAAAAAAATGAAATACAAAACTATTAATAAAAAAAAAGGAAAATTGGTTTTAAATAATCCCAACTATCACCTATTAGCAAAAACTTTATTTCTGTTTATCTTTGTAATTTTGTATTTGATATTGACGGAGCAGGAGGAGAAGATAGCAGATTGGAGCTCAATGACAATTAATTTTATTTCTGTTTATCTTTGTAATTTTGTATTTGATGTAAAAACTTTAATGTGTAATGCCCAAGTGGCAGAATTCCTATTTATGTAATGAAATGACATGTTCATGAATGATATATCTTTAATATATGATACATATGTAACTCTATGCAGGTATGTTTTGGTGCATCTGAGCTTCTTCCAATCTAGGGGGAGACTGTTGGGTTGGATTTTTTATAAGGAAGATTGGAATCTTCTCAACCTCCTCAGAAAACGGCTAAGTATGGACTTCGAGCAAGCCTAGACGATCGAGCATGGTTTTACTACTTCGAGCAAGGTCTTCAGAACCTTAAATGGTTGATTCTTCTAAGTGTTAAGGCTTCGAGCAAGCTACACTTCAACGAGCAAGAGTGTTCTTCCATCAAGCATGGATTGCCAATCGAGCAAACAACTTGATCATACAAGTTTTAACCCAGTGTTACGAGCAAAGGATGATCGAGCACATGGGGACAAGCATGGATGCAATAAGAAGATGTCACGTGATCAAAGCAAGGACTTCGAGCACAGTTCAGTTCACCGAGCAAGATTTATATCCGAGCATGCTAAAGATTGCTAAATAAGAAAACTGAAGACATCAAGAAGAATGAGCTTGCTCGATGGACTAGTTCGAGCAAAGCATGGATTAGTTAAGAGGAATGAAGTTTGCTGGAGGAGAATATCTTCACTGAAGATATGCTAAGTAAAGTATGCTCGAGGACAATCGTCGAGCATACCTAGCATAGTGAGTCTGCTCGAGCAAGATTGCTACCTTGCTCAAGGACTCAACACTTGTATTATTTTTTATTTCATTATGTAATAATTAGGAACTTCTAGAAGGAATGTCAGGGTCTATAAATAGGGTCATAGGTTTCCATTTAGGGCACGGATAACGACGCACACAATACTAGAAACATTCTAAAAGAATATTCTATTTGTTTTCTCGTACTGCCGTCGCCGCTGTCACGCACGAAAACCTAGACATTCCTGTCACTGTTACATTAATGACTCATTTATTATAGTGAATCTTTGTTTTTTAATTTACTCTCATTGATTACTTATTATCATTTCGTGTTTGTTATTTTTCACTCCTTCGTTCCCACTTGTTGGATATTCTGATTCCGCTGGGATATTCAATAGGCCTTTGGGTTATAGAGTTGGTGTGTTCTTGTCAACCTTTTCTAAGGTTTCACCCGACTCACGGTCCTGACAAGTGGTATTAGAGCTTTGGAAGCTCACTGAAGGCCACGGGACAGAAGGTTTGTGAAAAAGCTTGAGGCTTTACTCTGTTTCTCTACTGCAAATCCCAGATCTGCTGAAATGGAAGACCAAGAAGTCTCTACCAACAAGATCCCTAGACTACTTGGGCAAGAAAACTTTATCAAATGGAAAGTGCTATTCAAAGCAGCTATAACCTACAATAACCCAGAGCTTTGGACTTCTATCACTGACGGAAATTATGTTCCTTCAACTGCTCCGAACAACAATGCCACCGTTCAGCTGAAGATGAAAAAGAGATATGACAAAGCACTATCTATGCTGAAGTTAGGTCTGTCTTGGGAGATACTGACAGCCGTCAACCATCACAAAACTACTAAAGAAATGTATGATGCAGTTATTGATATGTTTGAAGGAA
Organism: Bidens hawaiensis; assembly: GCF_021521415.1. NCBI lineage: Eukaryota > Viridiplantae > Streptophyta > Magnoliopsida > Asterales > Asteraceae > Bidens > Bidens hawaiensis. The sequence goes on from NW_027502812.1 coordinate 8,840, forward strand.
ATACTGAACTGAGAGATATCAAGAAAGATAGACTGAAACAACAGCTTAATAGGTTCAAGTTTAAGGATGGAGAAAGACTGAAATCAGTTCTGCAAAGGTTCATGGTGATTGTTAATGATATAAGAACAACAGGCCTGCATATATCAGATTTCGAGCTAAACAAGAAGCTTTTATCCTCCTTGTCTGGTGAGTGGTACACAGCCAACAAATTCATCAAAGAAAAGGTAAGTTTCCCCAACTTTAAGTTGGATGATGTGATTGCATTTCTCAAGGCCGCAGAACATGAGATGATCGAAAATCATATGATTAGAGAGGACAAGCCAAGTTTTCAAGTGAACAATGCTCTAGTAGCACCAATGGGTAACCTCTCAATCAAGAACCAGTAGCCTATTATTGAAGAGCCATAAGAAACAAGTTCAACCTGTAGTGGCCAGTCAAGATTTAACGTTCAGCTGATTGAAGATGATACTACCTCTACAGCAAATAAGCAGTCAACATTTATGCAGAACAATAATGCTCAAGGAACAGACTATCAAGCATTGTTCTCTATGTTTACTGAATCATATCATGCTTTTGTCGCCAAGAACCTGATCAACACAAGTATTGTGCAGGAAGATCTTGAGCAAATCGATGCTGATGACTTGGAAGACATGGACATAAAGTGGCAGGCAGCTATGTTAGCCGTGAGGAGCAAAAGGTTGTATAACATAACTGGAAGAACAAGCTTTAATGGACCTAATGAGAAAATTAGCTTTGACAAGTCAAAAGCCATCTGTTATAACTGTCAACAACCAGGACATTTTGCTAGAGAGTGCAGCATGCCAAAGCAAGTTGGCAACCAAGTGAATCAGAACCAATTCTATCAAAATCAGAATCAGAATTTCCAGCACCAGCGAACTTAAATCACCAACCAATACCCCTATCAAATCCAAACAGACCCCAGCAACAAACCTTTCAACCCCAAAGAAACAACAAAATGCAGATTCACACTAATCAGAACAGAGTTAATCAGAACAATGTGAATCAGGTTAGGGATCAAGGAAACGTTGTAGTAACAAGGGTGCCTCATGATGGGGAGTTTGATTGGAGAAACCATGCAGTTGAGATTGAGAAGGCAAATGTTGCATTTATGGCAAAAGTGCAGGACAAGCCTGAATCTTCAAATGCATAGGAACATTCCTTGAATAGTAATGACTTATGTGACATGGACAGTGGATGTTCCAGGCACATGACTTGTGACAAAAGTGCACTAATCAATTATGAAAGAAAATATAAAGGGCCAGTTGTTTTTGGGAGTGATGAAAATGAAGGGAAAATAGTTGGCAGAGGAACACTCACCAATGGCAAGGTATCCTTTGAGAATGTGCTGCATGTTGAAGGATTACAATACAATCTACTCAGCATTTCTCAAGTTTTTTATAAAGGGTACAAGGTGGCCTTCAATGATGAACACTGCCTAATTTTGAAGCCCGAGTTTGTGATTCCAGCTGAGATGATCATGATGATGGCTCCAAGAAATGGCAACCTCTATGAGTTAAGAATGAATACTGCTACATCTAGAGGTGGTTCATGCTTTGTTTCCAAAGCCATTGAAAATGAGACCAAACTGTGGCATAGGAAGATGTGTCATGTCAACTTGAAGAACATGAACAAGCTAGTGAAAAGTGAACATGTTGTTGGCCTTCCCACAAGAGAGTTCAAGTTGGAAGAAAAATGCACATCCTGCCTTAAAGGGAAACAACATAAATCCTCACATAAGAGCAAAATGATAAACACCATTGATGAGGTCTTGGAACTATTACATATGGATCTGTTTGGTCCAGTAAGTGTTCCAAGTATTGGAAAAAAGAGATATTGCCTAGTAATAACTGATGATTATTCAAGGTTTACATGGGTATACTTCATGGGCAGGAAAGATGAAACCCTAGAATTAATCATAACCTATGTGTTGAAGATGGAAAATCAGCTTGAAAGGAAGGTCAAAGTCATTAGAAGTGACAATGGGACAGAATTCAAGAATGGATCAATGGAAGAATTCTGCACTTCTAAGGGGATATTTCAACAATACAATGCACCTAGAACTCCTGAATAGAATGGTGTTGCAGAAAGAAGAAACAGAACATTGATTGAAGTTGCAAGGACCATGATTGCTGATGCAAATTTGCCAGTCACTTTTTGGGCAGAAGCAATCAACACTGCATGTTATGTGCAGAACAGGGTTCTACTAAACAAGGCTCAAAACAAGACTCCATATGAGGTTATCTTCAAAAGAAAATCCTATGTGAAGTTCTTAAAACCTTTTGGATGCAGATGCTCACTGTTGAATATAAAGGACTATCTAAACAAATTCCAATCAAACTCTCTGGAATGTTTCTTTGTGGGCTACTCATCTCATTCAAAGGCTTACAGAGTCTATGTGAAGGAGCACATGGTGGTCATTGAGTTATCAGACATAATATTCAATGAAAACCACTTTAACAATGTTGAAGGTCCCAAATGGCTTTTTGACTTGGAAAATATGATCAAATCTTTCAAGATTTACAATGAAGATATGGATGACAGCATGTACAGAACCAGCTTTGAAGACAAAGGAAAACAAAAACAAGTTGATCTGGACAAGCTATGGTCATCTGTTGCTCCTAATCCAAATGGATTTAACTTTTATAGAAGCATCCAACAATCTTCTGAAGTTGAAATGAATGAACAAGATGCTGCAGTTGAAGTGTCTAATGAAGCTCCAAGTGATGTGGAGAGTGAACCCATTCAAAGTTAACAACCTGCTCAGATTGAAGGGATAAATCAATTTGAAGATAGGTTTCAGTCTTTGTTTGACTCTCTACAAATTGGGTCAAATGAAGCATCATCATCAGAGATTAATCAAATTCAAGCAGCTGATGAAGCTCAAGAGAGAATTGAAAGTGAATCTGCTAAGTTAAATATGACCTTGAGACAGACATGTCTGCACAACAACTTGTACAGACTACCTCTGTTGAAAGAAATCACCCTGCAGAGAATATAATAGGAAACTTGCATGAAAGAGTGACAAGAAGTTTTTCTAAAAAGACAAACATCTGTTTGTATGCCTGCTTCTTATCCCAAGTTGAACCAAAGAACATTAATCAAGCTTTAAAAGACAACAGCTGGGTAGAAGCTATGCAGGAAGAGTTATCCCAATTCAGAGACTTACATGTATGGGACTTGGTTGACAAGCCCAGAGGCAAGTATGCTATTGGAACAAAATGGGTGTTCAGGAACAAGAAAGATGCAATAGGAATAGTGATCAAGAACAAAGCAAGATTGGTGGCTCTAGGATGATTACAGGAAGAAGGAGTGGACTTTGAAGAGGTTTTTGCTCTATTTGCACGACTAGAGGCTATCAGGATCTTTTTTACATATGGAGCATCAATGAATATTAAAGTCTATCAACTTGATGTGAAGTCTGCATTTTAAAATGGAAAGATTGATGAAGAAGTTTATGTCACACAACCTCCAGGATTTGAAGATCCAGTGCATCCCAACAAAGTTTACAAACTCAGCAAAGCATTGTATGGACTGCATCAAGCACCAAGGGCCTGGTATGATCAGTTATCAAACCATCTTTTGGAAAATGGCTTTTGCAGAGGAGCTATTGACAAGACCCTGTTTTACAAAAGGTGGAACAAGGATCTGCTGCTGTTGCAAGTGTATGTGGATGACATTATCTTTGGCTCAACAAATGAACAAATGTGCAAGGAATTTGAGAAAGTAATGAAATCCAAGTACAAGATGAGCTCAATGGGGGAAATGAATTTCTTCCCTGGACTTCAGGTGCAACAGAAAGCTGATGGAATTTTCATCAATAAATCAAAGTATGTGCAGGAGATTCTTAACAAGTTCAAGTGCCAAGACTTCAAGACAGTGTCTACACCAATGGACATACATGAGAAAATGGTACCTGATGAGAAGGGGGAGCCGGTGGACCAGCATGAATATAGGGCCAAGATAGGATCACTGATGTATCTCACAGCATCTAGGCCAGATATTATGTTTGCTGTGTGTGTATGTGCCAGATTCCAAGCTAACCCTAAGGTCTCACATATGTTAGCAGTTAAGAGGATCTTCAGATATCTAAAGGAAAAACCAGATTTGGGGATTTGGTATCCAAAGAACCCTTCCTTTGACTTGATGGCCTACACAGATAGTGACTATGATGGTTGCAATATGAGTAGAAAATCAACCTCTGGAGGATGCCAGTTTCTAGGGAACAGGCTGGTGTCTTGGCAATGCAAGAAGCAAACTACAGTGTCAATCTTTATTGCTGAAGCTGAGTATATTGCTGCTTCTGCCTGCTGTGCACAGGTTCTGTGGATTCAAAATCAACTGCTGGATTATGGTCTGAATTTCTTACTTACACCTATTTTAATTGATAATACTGCTGCTATGTTCATTGTTAGGAATCCAGTCCAACATTATTAGACTAAGCACATTGAATTTAGACATCATTTCATTAGGGACTGTCAGGAAAAAGGTTTAATAGAAATGAAGAGGGTAGATACATCTGATAATTTGGCTGATTTATTCACCAAACCTTTAGATAAAACCAGGTTTCATTTTCTGTTAAAATGTCTAGGAATGATAAATGCTGATGAAGTTTGATTTAGGATGTATGCTTAAGTGAGGTGCTTACTGATTATCTGTGTTACTCACTTTGAATGTTTGCATGATGATTTGCTATTCTTAACTGATTATTCTAATGCATGAATCATGTATGTGACTGTTCTTGTATGAAACTCTTGTTGAAATTGCTAATTACAGCTTTTGGTACTTTGATCTGTGCTTGCATGATGTATTTCTGTGATTCTAAGTGCTTCGAGCATGAATCTATGCTTGATATTGTGCTTGTTGTTCCTCGAGCACAAGCAAAGGTTCATGTAAGACTATTCTAAGTCTTTCGAGCACAGATGTCATAGCTCAGTTGCTCCAGCATAGAATTTTGTCCTTGAAAAACTTTTTCAAGTATTTCGAGCATAACTCTGTGTTTTTATGGTGTGTTTGATGTTCTTCGAGCACAAACAAACCATACTTAAGGTTTCTCAAGTAACTCGAGCACAAATGTTGTGTTACTTGTGGTCGAGCATGGACATGAGTTCTGGAAAACTTTCTAAGTATTCCAAGCACAAGTCTACTACACGAACACGGAGCTGAGTCTTTCGAGCACAAGCACTGAAATGATAAATTAAGGTTGCTCGATAGACTTTCGAGCATGCTTGATGAATTTCTGAGCATGCTCGACAGACTTATATGTTGATTTGTTTGTTCTATGCTATCTGATTAAATGTGTTTGACATCAGTTAAATGTGTGCTTGTTAAATATGCTTAAGTGACATCACTGTCTTTCAAAATCAATCCTTAAAATGAATTTTCAGAAGATATGATTTTTGAAATTGTGAAATAATTTTAACAAAGCAATACTGTTTTTGGTGAACTCATGAGAGATATGATAAGATTATCCAGTTATAAACTTTGAAGAAGGTTAAACGTTTTTGAATAGAAATAGTATCCAACCATTGGGAAGTGATAGAAAACTGTTTAAGATGACTAACCCATGGATTATAAGCTCAAAAGGCTTCGAGTACAGTCATTGGCAATGTATGGTAGCTTTCTATAGTCTGTAGTTGTCATATGCGATATAAATCTAGATCTGCTAAGTATGATCTGGTGAAACATTGGAAGATAAGATTTGCTCTCTAGCATATCTCTCCAAATGATAGGTAGAAAGGTCATTATCCAATCATACACGAGCCTGTTGGTGTTTCTGGTCTAACAAAATATTTAATAAGTATTTGAGCATATATAAATTATTGCTATATGGCAAACTTTATCAAAAGAAAAGAAAAAGAAAGTTATTGAAAAATATAAAAGGATGAAAAAATAGTATAAAGAGATAAGTTATCTGATATCATGACTTAAGGGGCACTAAGGGAACTATAGGGGTGGGGCATCCAAATAAGTCCTAAACACCCTGAATGTAAGGCATGTAAGTCCGGATGGCATGTAAGTCCAATGTTCAACCTTATAGTCTGTTATCTACAATATATATATATATATATATATATATATAAATAATCAACTGCTCATTATACAAAAAGTAATTTTGACCAGGGCATCAGGGGGTCGGAGTCAATTCGGGGTGATTTGGAGAAAGCTAAATAAGTCTTGAGAAGAGATTAGAAGCAACCTAAAAATATAGTGATAACCATTCCTATCTTATGCTCTAA
>NW_027502813.1:0-39264 GCF_021521415.1 Bidens hawaiensis
TTTTAAAACAATTGTGTTAAATAGAAAAGCCTAAATCGAAATGAGATTTTGTAACCTTTATAAGACAATTGTGTTAAAAAAGAAAAGTGATAACAACGGTCTTGAACTTGTGACCTACAACAACCACAAATAAGCTTACACTAGATAAATAGTTATTATTCTTTTTAATATGTAGATTAAATATATATTTACATGTAATGTTTTTTTTTTTGTTTTAATTTGAAGGCCTTAATTAAGTATGGGCATAAAGCTCTATTTTTATTTCGCCGGCCTGCAAGCCGACTCTGTTTATTTGAGAACGTATTTTATATAATACTTTAATACGTACCATTAATTAATACATTTTAGTTTGGGTCAACAAGTGCTCAAAATAACCTAATAAAAATTTGGATACATACATATTGTTAGGATTAAACGCACACACGAAACTGAACACGACACGAAAGTAATAAACGAACACGAGGATTTAACGTGGTTCGGTCTAAACTGACCTACGTCCACGGGTGGCAACTAGGTATATCTTTATTGAGTGACCAAATATTACAAGTACATAATGTTGTTTATATAGAGACTGAACTAGGGTTAGTAAATTATTATGCAAGAAATCTAAACCGGGCCGGGCTTGGGCCCGACCCGCCACACCCGTCTCCTCTTTTGACTTCATATAATAAACCGGGCCAACAAGGCCTACGAACCCAACAATCTCCCACTCGGAGGCCTTGAGTACTCTCGTCTGCACTCCTGATTGTACTTCTGTAATCTGAACATTAAACTTCTTCTAGTTGCCACCGCCTTCTCATCAATTAACCTGAAGGCCCGTTGAAGCTCCCCGGAGCTCCAACACGTCAGTCACGGCTGAAACTGCCCCCTGACCCATTCTCTGTCCCTACCGGCTCCCACTGTAACGAACTACCGGATCCTGAGATAACCTGAGAACAAACACTCTCCATATTCAGCAAGTAATTCATTGGAGAGACTTTTACAGCTGGAATACTGGTTTCTTAATCCACTGTCGACCTGGAACTGTAACTGAAACACGACCTGTGCTCCCACTGTCACGATGTCCCCCAACTGATTTAACCTTCCTAGCTCGTTCATACCTGAATCTTCACTTTGGCTCTGGGTTTGTTACTTGCAAAACGAACCTTCTTCTGCCAACGAGATTCTGTGAACCGGACTTTGTCTTTCACCAAAACTGGATCCACTCCTTTCGGTGACATATCGACCATATACAACGAACCCATTTTCTTGCCACGAGCAACCACGAGATTCCTTTGACTACTTTCCACTGCCCATTCCCGAACTTAACATCGTGCCCCTGGTCATCCAACTGCCCAACTGAAATCAAACGTTTCTTCAAACTTGGAATAACCCTCACGTCTTTCAAAGTCCAAGAAGTACCGGCTGAAGTTATCAAATCAACGTCTCCCCATACCCGTAACCTCTAAAATATCATCATTCGCTAGTCGAACCTTTCCAAAATCCCCAAATTTAAGATTCTTCATCGTTTCACTACAGTGAGTGGCATGAAACGATGCACCATAATCCATCACCCAAGCATCAACGCTACTCTCAACACCTACAAACCAAAGCCTTATCACTACTGACCCCGTCATCTGTGTCGTCTTCTGTAACGTTCACCTCTTTCTTACCATTCGGACACTGATTCCTGAAGTGTCCTTTCTCTTTACAACCCCAACATTCAATATCCTTACGAGTCTTAGACTGACTCCTCTTCCTGCTCCCACTGCCTCGCTGTTTTCCCCTACCTCTACCTTATGTGACTAGCATATTGCTGATGATTCACCTGAACTTCTGCGTCTTGAATCTTCTCCCAGAATCAGATCTCGAATCCCATCGAAAGTAATATTTGTAGACGAACTACAAACTGCAGTCACTGTTTGCGACCAACTGTCGGGCAAAGAGGATAATAACAAGAGGCCTTGAACTTCATCATCAAACTTAATGTCAACTGACACTAAGCGGGACAAGATCGAATTAAGATTATTGATATGAGTTGTAACTGACCCACCCTCTTTCATTCTTGTTGTCACTAGCTCTCGGATAAGATAGACTTTATTCGCTGCCGAAGGCTTCTCATACATGTTGGATAGCGCCTCCATCATACCACGTGCTGTGGTTTCTTTCATGATGTTAAACGCCACATCTTCCGACAACGACAAAGTAATACAAGCCCTAGCTTTCTTGTCTAACTTCTTCCAATCTGCTTCTGACAGCTTTTCTGGTTTTTCATCCTCAAACACTACATCCAAGTCTTTCTGACAAAGTAGTGCCTCAATCTGCATCTTCCACCAACCGAACTTCTGTCCGTCAAACTTCTGTATCGAAACCTTTCCGTCTTCTGCATAACAATGACTAAAACGAAAAACTGGATAAAAACAGAGACAGACACAACAATGGCACGAGCCTGAACTTAACGACTGTTCAACTGAACTCTGTTAAACAATCAACCTATTTATACGTGCAGCGGAATAACGAACTGAAAATCAGAAACTGAAACTTTAAACTGAAACAATAAAACCTGACAAACGCGGTTGGCACTGGTTCTCGGTTTCTTTAACGTTTCTTCCGATTGACAACGGTTCTTCAATAAAAATAAGATCTTGATTTAACAGTTATTGACTCGTACTTTGCAAAGTAGGATCTCGACCCAACTTTATTCTTGGCTAAGCTGCCCAAAACTTTTGTCCCACAAAATTAATCAAATAGGCATACTGCCCTTTTCTTCACGATCCAAAGCAACCACAAAGGGAAAATTAATTTAGATGACCTAAATTAATTCAACTGGGCCTCCTGCCCTGCCTATGACAATGCCTCCAAAATAATATTAATAATAAATATGTGATCCAAACAAAACTGGGGTCTCCAACCAATAAAGAAGACACTATGCAACTGTCAGGAACTTGCGTTCGGAACTGAGCGAAGATCAACACGTCTGCGGAAGCAAGGCTTTGAATGACGATGACTGGTGGTGACAGCAAGCAGCGGCGGCGGCGAACCCTAGCGCAGTAGGGTGGCGGCGGCGGAAGGTTGGTTCCTGTGTTCTTCGTGTGATCCGAACCTAAGCTCTGATACCACTTGTTAGGATTAAACGCACACACGAAACTGAACACGACACGAAAGCAATAAACGAACACGAGGATTTAACGTAGTTCGGTCTAAACTGACCTACGTCCAGGGTGGCAACTAGGTATATCTTTATTGAGTGACCAAATATTACAAGTACATAATGTTGTTTATATAGAGACTGAACTAGCGTTAGTAAATTATTATGCAAGAAATCTAAACCGGGCCGGGCTTGGGCCCGACCGCCCACACCCGTCTCCTCTTTTGACTTCATATAATAAACCGGGCCAACAAGGCCTACGAACCCAACACATATACACATACAATTTTGGCTAGATGTTTAGCTAGAAGAATTTTTAACTTGCGAGTTGAAAAAATGTCTAATTTCAAATCGGAGTAATAGTGGTTGCTTGGAGGTGGAACGAAAAAGGAGTGGAGATGTCCAAAATATCATCCAGACTATTGGATGAGTTGGGGAAGGTCACACTTCATTCTTGGGGATAAATGGGTTTGGCATCTGGATATTGATGTTGTTTTTTTAGTTAAGGGATGAGAAACGCGTTGATAGTACCATGTTTCGAAGGTTAATATTTTATCTCGATGGGTGCTTATGCATCGTATTCCTATAAGACAAAATCTTAAAAACAAATGCATTTTATTCATTCTTCATTATGCCAACTTTGATTGATTTAGAGTGAAACGACAAATCATTTATTTGGTGATCGACTGTGAAACTGAACGAAGAATTTGGTCGGTTTTAAAATGGTGGTTACAAATTGACTTGTACCTTGGGGTCCGGCCTATGTTATGTCTTGGCACATTTCAATAGGTATGACCAAGAAATGAATGCAGGTGTTTCAAGCTATAGTTATGACTGTTGGTGGGTTATTTGGAAGCATCAGAATGAGGTGATCAATGACACAAACTTCAGCTTGAGGAAGGAATCATTAATTTTTCGAGTGTGTGATTTTTAATAGGAAGACAAACTTTAAAGTCAACATGGTTGTGTGGCTATAAAGTCCACTTATGCATGTAAATGCAATGTTTTTTTTTTCTTTCTGTCTTTTTTCCTTCTAGTTTCTTACTAGTGGGGGCGTTATAGTATTCATCGGCAATTAAATGAATTTTTTCAGAAAAAAAAATCAAAACCACTTTGAAAATCAGAATTGCGTATTTATTTACATATAAAGTGGAAAATTTAAACTTGAAGAGATATTAAACTCCAAATTAATTTGGCATGAACAAAAACGAGATAGAACCACTAAACAAATATCGGATTAGTCTAAGTTACTAAAAGACAAACATCACAACTTCTCATAACTAAATAGGGTCCACCACATAACCAACTGATATATGTAACTTCAATGGTCCGTCGGTAAAGAACAAGGAAGACAGGAGCTAGGGTATTAAGTTATCCCTTAAGAGAAAGGAGACATACTTCTAATAAGGCCGACCAAATAGGAGGAGGGCCATTGTCATTAGCTAAAAGACCTAGGTATCGTTTGGTTCTCGAAATGTGTTTTTAAAAGAATCGGAATGGAATCTTATCAAATTTATCTTCAAATGATTCCATTCAAATTCAAATTCAATTTTCAATTCCTTTAAAAATATTTTACGAACCAAATAACACCTCAGTTGACTAAATAAACATAAATTTGGATGGAATACTTTCCTATTCCAATCTCAAATCCATTGAAAGCCTTGAACCAAACAGGACCCCGGTGTATCTATATGAGAGATCTGGTATACTATTTGTCCCAAGAGAAGGGTAAATTCAAGTTGTTCAGAGTACTTGATGCCAATTGTACCTAACTACATGTGTATCATTTTGTAGTGTTTTTTTACGGAATAGTATTGATTGCATTACCTTACTGTGAATTAGAAAAGCTAAATAATATAAGCGATCAACTATTTTTTTTAATTCAATTATTAAGTAAGTAAAAAGATGCTTTCAGCAAATAAAAAATTCGTGTCTAATGGTTAGTTGTGGCCTGTTTTACTCCCAAGTTACCCTTTTATCGTTTTTTTAGTAACTTCTGTTTTACCTATTAGCTAGAAAATAAGGAATTATGCTATTATTGTTATATTAAAAACACATATGCTAAAGTTTTTTCTTATTTTTTTTTTAATAAAGCCTTTATCGTTTTCAGTTATTATTGTTATTAGTATAACTACTATTATTGTTGGTGTTGGTGTTGGTGTTGGTGTTGGTGTTGGTGTTATCTTTAATAATGCAAACGATAGTTAATACTAAAAGTAGTTAACAATTTTTATGATAATAATATTTATGTAGGGCCTTGTTTTGTTAAGATATTTTTGTATTATTTCATATTAATCACGATGTATTTTATGTAGCTTTTGTTTGTTGTAATAATGTTTGGGCGTGACGTTTTGTAATATGAGCCCATTGGACCGGATATAATGAAAAACATGTGCATAGAGATTGTAACGATTCCGACGAAACCAGGGATACCCTAACCGGTAGACGGTAGTTACGTTATATTTAATGTCGGGTACATGAATTACCATAGTAATTATACGAGAATACATGGTTCACTGTATTGATTGTACGTGAATATATAATTCATCGTAATGAATATGCGATTAATCGATCGATAGTTATTGAAACCCGAACGAATCGAGGGTTCAATTATAGACGAGATATGTGACATCTGCCCCGATCCGACCCGACCCAGGTACCCGTTTCTCTGACCCGATCTCTCTTTTATTATTTAATATTTTTACTTATATTTTACTTTTAATAATAATATATATTTTCCTTCCCGCCTCTTTCTCTCTCTTTCTTTCCGCCGTCCCGTCCCTCTTCCTTCTCTCTTTCCGCCTTCTTTTCCCTCTTGTCGCCGTCCCGCCCTTACGCCTTGTTTCCCTCCTCTTTGCTTGTCCTTTGGTTCTTCCCGCCTAAGGATGTCTGCAGCTCCACGCGCCAGACTCCTTACATGGAAGCCTGCGTGAAGACATCTTGTTCCTGCGATGCGTGAAGAGAACTCTTCTCGCAGCGCGCTAAGAATGCATGTTCTTCCCGCAATGCGCTAAGAATGTATGTTCTTCCCGCGATGCGCTTAGAATTCTTGTTCTTCACGCAGCACGCTAAGGATTTGTGATTCTTCCCGCAGTGCGCTAAGGATTGTTGTGCCAGCCTTCGCGCTCGCGCACTCAGCCTTCTCGCGCTTGACCCTTTAGTCTAGTCTTCTGTTTAATCTAGCCGTTTGCTTTTGTGTTGTCTTATCTTCTGTGCTGTTGACCTAACCTATCTAATGTCTGAATAGTTACTTTCGGCGCAGCATGCGTACCAACCCCCATTGGTTGGTAGAAAAAGTGACTGACATTATCTTTTGAGATCTGCTTTTGCCATGCTTGACCAGTACCTTTATCTGACCCGCCATGCCTGTTACTGTTCCCTGTCAGCTTTATCTTGCTCCCTGCAGCTGCCATATCTTTTGATATCTTTTGCTTTTGGAATCTTTTACTTTTTGAGATCTTTTCCCCTTTTTCTAGGGATTGTGTTCCCTAGGGTTTCTCTATAAATAATAACATTAAATTTCATAACACATCACACACAAAACACTTAATCTCTCCTGCTCTCTTGCTCCTTGCTCTCTCTGCCGTCTTCCTCTCTTGCCTCCGTTTTCTCCTCTCCTCTGCCCTGTTTTCCGGTAATATATTATATATAATAGTTTACTTATTAATTATGCTAACTTATAATCAAGACTTAAAACCAATCGTTAAAACAATAATCTTATTTATAGGTTAACTTGTGCTTGTTTAAAGTTGGTTCTTGCTTTATCTACCACCGCATCGTTTATCATGTGAGTTATCTCGTATCTAATCCCTTTTTATTTTAAATGCTTTGGGATGTTCATGTGTTCATACAAAACTTGAGTCTTAAACTTGTTTATGAACTTTAGTCGCGCAGTATCCCATGTGTTGAGGACGTTTACTTGGCTGTTTATTTGTATGTGTGTATCATTAACCGCTTTGTTCGGCCTATTCCGCAGTTCCGTTGGTACCATTAGTTGAACACGGGAGACCTATCGTTTACGGTTTTCTTTGTTTACACTTGCACAGATGTTTTCTCGTTTTTATGCTCAATTGGGAGCATGGATTGAACTATGATCTATGAACTATCTTAGGCTTGATCACAATCTGATTACACCCTTGTTAAACTCTAGACATACACGTGTTGCGCGCAGATTTACTGTGATTATCTATGATTATCTATTAAACTTGATTTCTCACCAACACGCAAGTGTTTGACGTTTATTTTAACACATGTTCAGGTTTGCAGTAGCTGTTTTGGAGCTTGTGGACACGTAGGACGCTTTTACTTTTGGACCTAGAATTAAAATGTATCAAGACAAGTTAATGTTGTTTGAATGTTATAATTTATAATATATTGATTTATGTTTGATTTATGTTCTTTATTTTCCCCGCTGCGCGTGCGCGATAAAATGTGTATAAATAAATATTGACACCAATAGTGTCGCGAGTAATGAAGCAATATGTGGCGCCCCGATGTATAATCCGCCTTTGGTCGGGGTGTTACAGATTGGTATCAGAGCTCGTTGACTTTAGGATAGGTGGTTAGACGTAACGGCCTAGGATACCTAAGAGTCCCTTCTCGCGCATGAGAGAAATCTCATGTTTGCGCGCTTATTGTTAATTACTCGTTATTTATGAATATGCTCGCACTTGCGCAGTATATGATTTTATGTTTTATTCCGCGATATTTCGATTTTTGTGAATTTCGATTTTTATTGATTTTACTTACATATTCGTTTGTGGGATTTGAAAATCCGAAAAGTCATGGTGATACATGAATAGTTGATTTTCAATTTCCATTTACGATTATGTTCTGAGGTTGGAGACTTGAAAAGTCATGGTGATACATGAATTGTCAACCTCCAATACTCATTTTCTTGTATATTTTATATCGAAGATTGAAAAGTCATGGTGATACATGAATCGTCAATCTCCAATGCTCGTTTGCTCGTATATTTTAAATTGGGAATTCGGAAAGTCATGGTGATACATGAATTGTCGATTCTTGATTCGAATTTGTTACCTTTATTAAGTCTGCATTTAGGATCATTTATTTTACTTTAACTTTTGATAGTATCTAACTCCGTGAAACCAAGCTTTATAAGATTAAAACTTTGCGCTAAAACCAAGATATTAACTAAAATTAAAACTTTTATAGAATGCCTCCGCTATCTCGCCGATTTCAGAGAAGAGAAGCCTCACGCATGCGTAGACAGCAACGTTCCCAGGAAATGGCCGCCGCAATAGCCCAAGCTTTGAGCCAAAACAATGCTAATACCTCGAGTTATAACATTAAGTCCTTTAATGCGGGTAACCCTCCGAAGTTCACAGGTCTTGAAGGAGCCACCGTGATGCTCCAATGGCTTGAGAAGATTGAAAACGCTTTCCTCCATACCCAATGCCCCTCAGAAAGACGAACCCTATATGCTTCCAGTGTCCTGGAATCCAGAGCGCTTACATGGTGGAATGGAGTAGCTCATGCGCGTGGCGCAGAGGCTGCTTCTAGCATGACATGGGAGGAATTCAAGGAAATTCTTACGCGAGAATTCTGCCCTCCCAACGAAGTTAAGCGCCTGGAGGAAGAATTCTGGAACTCAAAGCAATACAGCGGTGAAGCGCGCGAGTACGCGACGCGCTTCCACGAGCTAAGCTTACTGGTCCCTCACCTTGTTACCCCTTCCCGCCGAGCCATCGAGAAATTCCTTGGGGGTCTCCCCATGGAAATTCAAGATTCTGTATGGGCCAGAAACCCAGTAACCCTCTCTGACGCCATCGAATTGGCCGCTGTGCTCAGCGACAACCATGTCAGAGCAGGAACCCTGTTCCTGCGGGGAACTGAGAAGACCAAACCCAAGACTGTCCCTGAACCAACAGAAACCAAACCAGAACCCTCAAACCATAACCAGAAACGTAGGCGCAGACAAGCCTATGCGCTTACCAACCCGCCCATTACCCAACAACCCATTTA
The DNA here is from genome assembly GCF_021521415.1 of Bidens hawaiensis. NCBI lineage: Eukaryota > Viridiplantae > Streptophyta > Magnoliopsida > Asterales > Asteraceae > Bidens > Bidens hawaiensis. The sequence goes on from NW_027502813.1 coordinate 9,116, forward strand.
TCAACCTCCAGTTTACGCGCCTAACCCACTGTCAACCTACCCAGCACCTCCTGTAGTCCACAACTATGCCTTAACCAACCCCGCACTCCCTGCCCCGCCAACTAAGAAACCTTACACAGGAAACCAACCCTTTTGCCCAACCTGTAGACTTCATCACCCACCTCAAGTCCCGTGTCGACAATGTAACCGATGTGGCCGCGTAGGTCACTCCGTTGAGTACTGTAGAACCCCTCCCTCCAATCCGATTGCGCCAACACCACCAGCCTACCCGCAGAACCCACAGCCAACTTACCAAAACCCACGACCCAGATCGTGCTTTAACTGCGGTGATCCAAGTCATTTCCGGAACGCGTGCCCAAGGCTACAAGTTCAGATTACTCAAGCGAATCCGGTGAACCAAATTTCGAACCAAGTGACGCGTGGCCGAGCTTTTAACATAACCGCGCACCAAGCGCAAGCGAATAACGACGTAGTTAATGGTACATTTTTGCTTAACGGATTTTATGCATCTATGCTTTTTGATACTGGCGCCGATCGAAGTTTTATCTCTCGCGCCTTCGAGCAGAAACTTGCGCGACCGCGCGATAATTTAAAAGAAAATTTTTCAGTTGAATTGGCTAATGGCGAAACTGTTTTAATTAACTCTGTGATCAAGGATTGTACGCTTAACCTTAACGAAAACGATTTTCTGATCGACCTCATCCCCATGCCTCTTGGGAGCTTTGATGTTATTATTGGTATGGACTGGCTCTCGAAGAATCGCGCCGAAGTTATTTGCGCCAAGAAGTTGATTCGCATACCTCGAGAAAATGGTGATCTTCATATTTACGGCGAAAAACCCTCCAGTGGTCTTAAACTTATGTCTTGCGCCGAAGCCCAAAGACTCATGCGGAAGAAGTGTATTGCATTTCTAGCCCATGTGGTTAAACCCGATGAAGGAAAGAAGCTTCGCGATATCCCTGTTGTGCGTGATTTTCCTGAAGTTTTTCCTGATGATCTTCCTGGTATCCCTCCCGCTCGTGAAGTCGAGTTTCGTGTTGATCTTGTCCCTGGTGCTTCCCCCGTTGCTAAATCTCCTTACCGTCTTGCACCCGCTGAGATGCAAGAATTGGCCAGCCAACTTCAAGAGTTGACTGCTAAAGGATTCATTCGCCCTAGCTCTTCGCCCTGGGGTGCTCCGGTGTTGTTCGTTAAAAAGAAAGATGGATCGTTTCGCATGTGTATTGATTACCGCGAGTTGAACAAACTCACCATTAAAAACCGGTATCCCTTACCGCGTATTGACGACCTCTTTGATCAACTCCAAGGTGCCTCTTGTTTCTCGAAGATCGATCTCCGTTCTGGTTATCATCAGTTGCGTATCCGCGATGAAGATGTTCCGAAGACTGCTTTTCGAACTCGTTATGGCCATTTTGAATTCTTGGTCATGTCCTTCGGTCTAACCAACGCACCCGCCGTTTTCATGGATCTTATGAATCGGGTGTGTAGGCCTTTCTTGGATAAATTCGTGATCGTGTTTATCGATGATGTTCTGGTGTATTCTAAGACCAAGGCCGAGCATGAGCAACATCTCCGGTTGGTGTTGCAGAAGCTTCAAACCGAGCAACTCTATGCTAAGCTTTCCAAGTGTGAATTTTGGTCTGATGAAGTACAGTTTCATGGTCATGTTGTAAACAAGATGGGTATTCATGTCGACCCATCCAAGATTGAAGCAATCAAGAACTGGATTACGCCATCCTCTCCTTCCGAGATCCGTTCTTTTCTGGGCTTAGCTGGTTATTACCGGCGCTTCATTTCGAACTTCTCGAAGATCGCTTTGCCTTTAACAGCTCTGACGCACAAAGGTAAACCGTATATTTGGGGCTCGAAGCAAGAAGAAGCCTTTCTAACGCTCAAGCGTTTGTTGTGTGAAGCTCCTGTTCTTGCACTACCTGAGGGTAATGATGATTTTGTCGTGTATTGCGATGCATCCAACCAAGGTCTCGGTTGTGTTCTTATGCAACGAGGCAAGGTTATCGCTTACGCATCAAGGCAACTCAAGGTTCATGAAAGGAATTATACAACTCACGACCTCGAGCTTGGTGCAGTTGTTTTTGCCTTGAAGATCTGGAGACACTACCTTTATGGTACTAAGTGTATCCTCTACACTGACCATAAAAGCCTTCAGCATATCTTTGATCAAAAGGAACTTAACATGAGGCAACGCCGATGGAACGAACTCATCAGCGATTACGATTGTGAGATCCGGTATCATCCTGGTAAGGCTAATGTGGTAGCCGATGCGCTCAGCCGAAAACCCTGCCAACTTAACTGTATCTTGCCGCGCACCCAGCTTCACTTCGCGCCGATTCAAAGCAACCTTGAATCGCGTATTCGTGACGCGCAGCGCGCATCCATCAGTAATGGTAACCTTCGCGCCGAGTTAGCGTGTGGCGCGGAAGCACTCTTTGTCCCTAATCTGAATGGAATTCTCTGCTATCTCAATCGCATCTGGATCCCTTGTGATGAGAATCTTCGCGCTGATATCCTGAGTGAAGCGCATAAATCTCGGTATTCTATTCATCCTGGCGCTGATAAGATGTACAAGGATTTGCGCATTACTTATTGGTGGCCTGGCATGAAAAAGGATATTGCTGTGTTCGTAGCTAAGTGCCTGACTTGTTCTAAAGTTAAAGCTGAACACCAACGCCCATCTGGTTTGCTCGAACAACCAGAAATTCCTACGTGGAAATGGGAAGGTATAGCGATGGACTTTATTACCAAGTTACCTTTGACAGCAAGCAAACATGATAGCATTTGGGTAATAGTGGATCGTTTGACCAAGTCTGCTCATTTTCTGCCCATTCGTGAAACCTACCGTGTTGAGCATCTCGCGCAGCTTTATGTCAAGGAAATCGTCTGCCGCCATGGTACTCCTTTGAGCATCATATCCGATCGCGATGGCCGTTTTATATCTCGCTTTTGGAAATCTCTCCAATCTGCGCTAGGAACTCGCTTGGACATGAGTACGGCATATCATCCTCAGACTGACGGTCAGTCTGAGCGAACTATTCAAACTCTTGAGGATATGCTCCGATCTTGTGTTCTTGATTTTGGAGGTAATTGGGATTCACACCTGCCTTTGATCGAGTTTTCTTATAATAACAGCTATCATTCCAGTATTGGTATGGCCCCATTTGAAGCACTTTACGGTCGTAAATGCCGCTCCCCGATTTGTTGGAGCGAAGTGGGTGAAACTCAAATCACAGGACCCGAACTTGTTCAAGAGACAACCGATAAAATCGCCAAGATCCGTGATCATTTGCTGACTGCCAGAAGCCGACAGAAGAATTACGCAGATCGTAGACGGAAGCCTCTCGAATTTCAAGTTGGTGATCTTGTTCTCCTCAAAGTGTCGCCTTGGAAAGGTGTTGTCCGCTTTGGGAAGAAGGGTAAGCTTGCTCCTCGTTATGTTGGTCCATTCAAGATTCTCGCGCGTGTGGGAAAAGTTGCCTACAGACTTGACCTGCCGCTCGCGCTCAGTAATGTGCATCCAACGTTCCATGTTTCCAATCTCAAGAAGTGTTTAGCTGACGAGAACCTTCACATTCCACTTGATGAAGTTCAAGTTGATGAATCCATGCATTTCATTGAGAAGCCTGTTGAGATTATGGATCGCGAGGTTAAGCAAACCAAGCGCAGTCGTATCCCTATCGTGAAAGTTCGCTGGGAGTCCAAGCGCGGAGCCGAGTTTACATGGGAAAAGGAAGATCAAATGAAGATCAAGTACCCGCACCTGTTCTCTGCGCAACCTACTTCGAGATAAATTTCGGGACGAAATTTCTTAAAGTAGGGGAGACTGTGACATCTGCCCCGATCCGACCCGACCCAGGTACCCGTTTCTCTGACCCGATCTCTCTTTTATTATTTAATATTTTTACTTATATTTTACTTTTAATAATAATATATATTTTCCTTCCCGCCTCTTTCTCTCTCTTTCTTTCCGCCGTCCCGTCCCTCTTCCTTCTCTCTTTCCGCCTTCTTTTCCCTCTTGTCGCCGTCCCGCCCTTACGCCTTGTTTCCCTCCTCTTTGCTTGTCCTTTGGTTCTTCCCGCCTAAGGATGTCTGCAGCTCCACGCGCCAGACTCCTTACATGGAAGCCTGCGTGAAGACATCTTGTTCCTGCGATGCGTGAAGAGAACTCTTCTCGCAGCGCGCTAAGAATGCATGTTCTTCCCGCAATGCGCTAAGAATGTATGTTCTTCCCGCGATGCGCTTAGAATTCTTGTTCTTCACGCAGCACGCTAAGGATTTGTGATTCTTCCCGCAGTGCGCTAAGGATTGTTGTGCCAGCCTTCGCGCTCGCGCACTCAGCCTTCTCGCGCTTGACCCTTTAGTCTAGTCTTCTGTTTAATCTAGCCGTTTGCTTTTGTGTTGTCTTATCTTCTGTGCTGTTGACCTAACCTATCTAATGTCTGAATAGTTACTTTCGGCGCAGCATGCGTACCAACCCCCATTGGTTGGTAGAAAAAGTGACTGACATTATCTTTTGAGATCTGCTTTTGCCATGCTTGACCAGTACCTTTATCTGACCCGCCATGCCTGTTACTGTTCCCTGTCAGCTTTATCTTGCTCCCTGCAGCTGCCATATCTTTTGATATCTTTTGCTTTTGGAATCTTTTACTTTTTGAGATCTTTTCCCCTTTTTCTAGGGATTGTGTTCCCTAGGGTTTCTCTATAAATAATAACATTAAATTTCATAACACATCACACACAAAACACTTAATCTCTCCTGCTCTCTTGCTCCTTGCTCTCTCTGCCGTCTTCCTCTCTTGCCTCCGTTTTCTCCTCTCCTCTGCCCTGTTTTCCGGTAATATATTATATATAATAGTTTACTTATTAATTATGCTAACTTATAATCAAGACTTAAAACCAATCGTTAAAACAATAATCTTATTTATAGGTTAACTTGTGCTTGTTTAAAGTTGGTTCTTGCTTTATCTACCACCGCATCGTTTATCATGTGAGTTATCTCGTATCTAATCCCTTTTTATTTTAAATGCTTTGGGATGTTCATGTGTTCATACAAAACTTGAGTCTTAAACTTGTTTATGAACTTTAGTCGCGCAGTATCCCATGTGTTGAGGACGTTTACTTGGCTGTTTATTTGTATGTGTGTATCATTAACCGCTTTGTTCGGCCTATTCCGCAGTTCCGTTGGTACCATTAGTTGAACACGGGAGACCTATCGTTTACGGTTTTCTTTGTTTACACTTGCACAGATGTTTTCTCGTTTTTATGCTCAATTGGGAGCATGGATTGAACTATGATCTATGAACTATCTTAGGCTTGATCACAATCTGATTACACCCTTGTTAAACTCTAGACATACACGTGTTGCGCGCAGATTTACTGTGATTATCTATGATTATCTATTAAACTTGATTTCTCACCAACACGCAAGTGTTTGACGTTTATTTTAACACATGTTCAGGTTTGCAGTAGCTGTTTTGGAGCTTGTGGACACGTAGGACGCTTTTACTTTTGGACCTAGAATTAAAATGTATCAAGACAAGTTAATGTTGTTTGAATGTTATAATTTATAATATATTGATTTATGTTTGATTTATGTTCTTTATTTTCCCCGCTGCGCGTGCGCGATAAAATGTGTATAAATAAATATTGACACCAATAATGTCGCGAGTAATGAAGCAATATGTGGCGCCCCGATGTATAATCCGCCTTTGGTCGGGGTGTTACAAGATATATGATATTTAGTGATGTTTACGAAGTATTAAAGCTTCGGGATAAGTGAATTAAAGCTCAGAAAAAGAATTTTCGATTTAATGATACGTCGGTACATTAAACGAAACCTTCAATACCAAACCGAGCAAGAGATGATCGATCAAGCCGAAAAAGATGCGCAATAATTAATAATATGATGTTTTAAGTTAATAAATGTCATGGTTTAAGTTTTTAAAGTTTTTAATTCGGTTTTAAATAAATTTCATTTTTTAAGCCGGAAACGACCGTTTTAACCTCGTTTTAAGCCGAATTAAACATTTAACCGAAAAACGAACTGAACCAGATTATCCACAACATTATCCGGATTTCCATAATCCAAATATGTGGCTAGAAATGGAGAGGTGGGTCCCACCCCACCCCCCTCATATGCCGATCGGAATTCCAAGGGGTTATACCCCATTCATTTCATTTTTTTAGCACAACCATTGCAACATTCATCCTTCCTCTCCACAAGATCATCTAAAAACCCGAGTTTTTAGCAAGAAAACCGAGGTAAAAACCGAGTTATTTACGTGTTCATCTTCGTTTCTTGTGTTTATTTGCTAGAAAATGAGGTTTCAAAGATGAAAACCGATTCTTGCATGATCAAGTGATGCATACGGGTTATACAAGGGATCTTGGTCCAAGAAAGGAGTTAAACGAACCAAAAACGAATTTTTACGGTTTAAACTTTAGTTTTGAAACAATAACCGAAACTATAGTGTAAGAGGCTTGATTGTGAGTGTAACTTGCTTGGTATTGTGGTATGTTGGTTGTAGGTTCTGTATTTAGTGGTAGATAAGGCGGAAAAACGAGTTTGTAGCTTGTAGTGGCGGAAAACAAAAAGTATATTCGGTTTATGTTCGGTTATGAGTTTTTGGACAGATTGTTGAAGGTTTAGAGTTAGGTCATGAAATTTTACAGAAGTGTTAAATACATGAAAATATGAGTTCTGTGAAATTTTGGTAATTTTTGGACAAAGGATGAATATTTGGTGAATTTAATGCTCGGTTTTGGCTAAATATAGTGAAAAATAGTTAAATATCATGAAAAATTCTGGAAAATTGTAGATAATCTTTTTATAACATTTATAAGTCACACACAAAATTTTAGGTCAGTTGGAGAAGTCTAAGTAGGCTTTTCGGTTAAACGAGTTATAGGGTTTTCTAGCTCGGTTTTAGTGAAAATGGCATGTAAAAAGAGATTTTGGTTCTGGAAAAATTACAGGGGACTATGGAGATGGCAGGGGTCATCCAGGAAAAATTTGGGATTTTTCTAAGGTCGTTTGGTATTTACGACATATTTAGTGTTTAAATGGTGTTTAAAAATAGATAAATAAATTTTAAATATATAAATTAATTCTGGAAATATTTTTATAAAATTCCCCACTGTCAAAAAGTGATTTGTGCAAAATTTCAAGATCCGAGATTAAACGGATAATTATTTGTGCAAAAACAAACTTTTAAAGTTTAAAACGCGTAAACCGGTAAAGTTCGCCTAAACGAGTTGACCGGTGTATAAAAACCCTAAAAATGAACTATTTTCATATAATTGAGTTAAACAAGTAAAAATGAATCATCCGAAAATAATTCGGATGATTTGGGTAATTTTATCCGATAAAACAGTTTCCGGTGCACTAAAGACGGAAACGGGTCCCGCGGCCAATCGGGGCGTCTAAACCGAGCTCTAAATTCACAAATTTAATTAAATTATCAGTCAACAACTATTTTCGGGTCGTGTGTGACCAAACTCATTTTTGAAACGTAAAAACGGATAACCGTGCTAGGCACGCAAAACGGGAAAAAACGACTAATAGTGATTTTGACTAGTGAACTCTAAACGATATCACAATCTGAGTCCGGAGAAGTGTTTCTGGGTTAACATTGCCCCCAGAACGGTTACAGTACTGGGTTAACAGTGTCCCCAGATGTACCGGTTAACACGGTTAAAGTTATATTAATAGTAATTGTATAGTAACGATCATAGGGATCATATTACAGATTGGACGTGTTAACTGATAATGACTGTTGTTACCTGCTTGCATGTGCTAAGGTGAGTTTCACGAGCCCCTTTTTCTGAATTGTTTTTAAATATTTTCCCGGGGCGGAAAGCATGTTACTATTGAAATGTTTAAGTAAATACTGAACGCATGGATTTGCGTGTATTTATAAATATTTGATTGTACGGGAATCGTACGGAATGGGTACAGTACTGGGTTAACAGTGTCCCCAGATGTCCCTAGAAGTGTTTCTGGGTTAACATTGCCCCCGGAATGGGTACCGTACTGGCTTAACAGTGTCCCCAGATGTCCCTAGAAGTGTTTCTGGGTTAACATTGCCCCCGGAATGGGTACCGTACTGGGTTAACAGTGTCCCCAGATGTCCCTAGAAGTGTTTCTGGGTTAACATTGCCCCCGGAATGGGTACTGTACTGGGTTAACAGTGTCCCCAGATGTCCCTAGAAGTGTTTCTGGGTTAACATTGCCCCCGGAACGGGTACAGTACTGGGTTAACAGAGGTTTCACTTGTGGGCTCAGCATAATTACATCGATAATATTATATTTTGATAATGATTTATCATGGTTTACTCGAATTGTGAAACTCACCAACTATTCGTAGTTGACCCGTTTTCTCACATGCTTTTCAGGTACAATTAAGATGAAGTGATTGCTTACGTGCTAAGTGCTTGATGTGTGTAAGATTTGCGTGTGGGATGTTAGGATACATTATATTACATAGAATTATGTATCGTATTGTATGATGTGTGTATCACATAGACGGTAATGAATTATGAGATAATGTAATTTGAAGTATATTAATGTATTCAGTTTTCTTTATAAACAATGTGGTTGATATCAGAGGTGTTTGTTGCATCCCGTTTACGTTTCCGCTGTGGTTACGGGGTGTTACAGAGATGCACTATAGATAATGCATCCTTTCATGCACTAAATAACCTTTTGCAAACCATCTATCTTATCCACTCACCAATTTTCTCCACTCTCTCCTCTTCTTACCATTTCCGGAAATAACTTCAAATAATATTCACAAGATCTGAGATCTCAGTTCAACACTAGTGATTCCCGCTAGCTAATTGTTGAGATTGATTTCGTATCTAGGATCTACAACTGGTATCAAAGCTTTCGGCTCTACTAGTTGAGGTTATTGGGTCAAAACTTTGAGTTTTGGTATTGTTTGAGTGTTTGAAATGTGTGTTCTAGCAAAACAATGTGTGTTCAAGTGTTTGAAGTGATTTCGGGTTTACTATAGAGTACTTGCAAGTTTGAAGATCAATTTAAGGGTGTGTTTGAAATTAATAAAGTGTTTCTCGAGCTTTCATCGGTGTGTAAAGGTTCAAAAGCGGTAAAAAGGGTGTTTGTTGTTAGATCCGTACGTAAAAAGTAGAATTCGAAGTTTCTGGAATCTTAATTGAATTGAGTTTTTGTTAATAGAATTGAGTTTATTTTTAATCGAATCGAGTTTATATTTTAATCGAATCAAATTCCTATATTCGATTCGATTCAATTTCATTCGATTCGATTCCTTATTATTCGATTCGATTCAATTGTATTCGATTTGATTCAAAAGTATTCGACTCGATTCAAATTATATTCGATTCAATTCCTTTGATTCGTTTCGATTCAAATCCGTTCATTTCGATTGAATCTGTGTTCGATTAGATTCTTTTGTACTTGTATTCCAAATATGATTTTGCTCAAGAGTGTTTGGTTTTCTGTTCCGGTCATCAAAACGACACAAAATCCTGAGGTGAAGACGCATATAATATTTGAAAATCAAGCCGGTACAACGAACAAAGCTTCTGAACTGGGACAATAACTTTGAGAAGTTTAAATGTAGATTTAAGAACTACATAAGAATCAATGACTTTACTCTCATTTCTGAAAACACCGAACTCTGATATGAAGTAGACAAGATGAAGGTAAGATTAGCTGAGCAAGATAGATTGAATGAAATGCAGTTGAAGGTGAATGAAGAAATGGCCAACAATTACCTTGCAACCTCTAGATCATGTATATGAAAGATCAAGACATTGAGGATCTCGAGGGTTGTTTGGACACTGTCTTTAGGAGTTGGGTGAATCCTAGGAGGGGAGTGAGGAATAGTAAAGGCAAGCAAGGACATCATGCTAGAGCTGGTCCTAGTGGTGGTAGTGGTGTGGATGTGATGGTGACGAGTGGATTTGAGATGGTGGTTGCCACAATAGTGCCTACTAGTACTGTTGGTGGTGTATCTAATATAGCTTCGGACATTAGAGCTGATGAATAAGAGAGAGATAAGGAGTCGGACGATGACAAGGAGGATGAAACTGATGAGGATGATGATGATCCTCATGACAGTTTTGATGAGGACCCGAGCGGTGATGATGGCTTGGATGAAAATAACGAAGGTGATGGCGATAGCGGTGCTGGTGGTCGCAGTGGAGCTGGAAGACAAACAGCTTCACATGATGATGTGCCACGGGACGAGCCTTCGTCCACCGATCCCGCGAAGAAAATAAGAGACATGGATGCTGTTGTGGAGAAAGATTTCCTATCCATTTTCAATGTTGATGAATGTGCAAGTACCAAGGCTCAGAGGCAAGAAGACACCGCCGATGATGGAATAAACTACTCCCTGAACCCAGACATTCCGGCTCATGCTGTTGAAGAATCGGTTCAAGAGCCAATTATTGTGGTGGCTCTTACAATAACTGGTGCTGCAAGTTTTTAATTGCCAAGACAAAAATGGAAGAAGTGGTACGTCATCGGCGGATCTGCCAATCTCAGATGCCGAAACTATCAGTACCATGATGAACCACCCATTCTATACTGTGAATGGCACAATGACAGCAGAAGATGGACAATCAGATCTGCAAATGGGGATCTCACCTACTTGAGCTACTCTGATATGCATTCATTGTCACAATTTGACACGAATTATTTTATAAGAATTGTCGGAAGAGGTGCTTATGATGAAAATTTAAAAGGATGGTTCAAGGCTTCTTGAGTAAAGAGTGGAAGGATGATTACCCTAATTTCACATTCAACAAAGGTAGATCATACCTATATCCAACAGAAGTTGATCTCGGCACCATCAAGAGAAGGAAGGCTTGGAGGTATAAGATGCCTGAAGACCATGGAGAGCAGATCTACGATGATGAACCGTTCACTCCCAACATGCTTTATGACTTTGTTGCATGGGAGTTCGACAATAGTACGAGGGAGGTAGTCATTCATTGTGAGAACATGTACATGCTCCGTTTCTTCGACGAGTATGAGCTTGCAGGTCTCGACTAAGAGGATATGTTGAAGCTTTACAATTCTCCTTATCCACAGTTGAAGATGTTCGGAAGGACAACACCAACAAAATATTTAAAAGCTCAACAAGTTTATTCACTATCTTGTTGACAATCAACTATTCGATTATGCGTCCCCCTTCGAATACGAGACCAATTGAAGCCAAAAGTTGAAGATAATATGAAATACTAGAGGGAGATTGTAGGGCCCCGTTTTGTTAAGATAGTCTTTTGTATTATTTCATGTTAATCACAATATATTTTATGTAGCTTTCGTTTGCTGTAATAATGTTTGGGCACGAAGCCTTGTAATATAAGCCCATTGGACCGAATATAATGAAAAACATGTGCATGGAGATCACTATAAATAATGCATCCTTCCATGCACTAAACAGCCTTTTGCAAACCATCTATCTTATCCACTCGCCAACTCCCTCTACTTCTTACCATTTCCGGAAATAACCTAACACTCACAAGATCCGAGATCTCGGTTCAATACTAGTGATTTCCGCTAGCTAGTTGTTGAGATTGATTTAAGAACATTGTTGTTTGATCACGTATCTAGGACCTACCATTTATAAATATGGAACTAATAATGTGCATATATAATAAGAATGAAAAACAAATTAAGTTTTCAAAGAATACCTAAACAAATTGATTTGTGTTGATTGCCTAATCTTGTGTGTGCTTGCAGATATGTAAATTATGAAAGACAGATAATTAATATGAATAAATAACCTAATTAATTTGTAAACAAATGTTAATTATAATTAAGTTACGATGTTATGGTCAGAGATCAAATTGATCATATGAAATAATTATAATTGTACGTAACTAAATTACATAAAGAAACTTATCAACTAAATCTAGTTGAATGTGTGAAGGACGAAATTATAACTATTTAATGTTTATGGTAGAATTATGTTTACAGCAAAATAATAAATTAGTTCTAATGTGTGAAATATTATTTTGATTGGTTAAGTAGACGTGACACCATGATTGACCAACAAAAAAGCGTACTCATTTTTTTGGCTAAAGTTGAATTAAAGTTCTCATTTTCAAACTTTCTTAATCTGGGTTTTTGCTCAGTGAGGTTTATTCTTTTTGTTTATTAATAGTTGTCCTCTAACTTTAAGGTTAAATGTCACAAGAAAATTAATTATTTAACGGTAATTTGTATTATATTTTAGTTACATGTTTTGATAACTACAAGTTTTTCTAGGGTATTTTAATAATTACAACTTTAAAATGGATAAAAAGAAATTTATAATTATTTAAAATGGGTACTATTCCCCTAATGATATTTAGTACTAAACTAAAAAAAGAAAAGTAGAGAGTGTATTATATATTATTAAGATGGGCCGGTAGCATACATTTGCAAACCCTTTTCATTGGTGGTCCTTGGTGGGTGGGTAAAAGGAACAACATGAGACATTTAAGGTTTTGACACTTCGTCCCATAATCTTTCATGTAAACAAAATTTGACACTTAACTTTTAAAAATGTATAATTTATATATATATGTTTTGTGACCACCATAGTACATCATTTATCAGTCATATTCTTTTTGTCAAATTCCAAGATATTGTTTCCATGATGTTCGCTTGACTTTTATGAGTAGATTATAGAACTAACTAGAGTAATATATGGCCCTCTTCAATTCATCATTGATCATATAGAGATGACTGTCTACAATTTAAGAAACAAAAATTGTCATTTGTAACCACCTTTCTATCAATTTCAAAGCCTTAGTAACAACGAAATCATGCCATACAAACTAGCATGTACATAATGACGCCGACGTAACTATTTCTTCAATTCACCACGGGAAAGAAGGTTATGTGTACGGTGTATCGACTATTTCACCAATTTACCGCTGAGAAGAGGGTTATATTTATATATTGAGCGGATTTAGGGTGTGCTTAACAAATTAACCGGACACATATCTTTCAAATTTCAAGAACCTTTTCTATTTCCCAACTCTAGATCAATTGAAATGAAAAAAATTGGAAATGTTTTCAAATCCTTTTAAGTTTCCCAATTTGGCATACTTTTGGTTTAAGGCAAAAATCATAATCCATCAACAGCAAATTGACTTAACATCAATTTTTATTATGGTGGGATGAAACTGGGAACCATTGAACCAATAGCAGCACTGAGGATCCAACATCAATTTTTGTCCTATCAAACTTCTAGATTATATGACAAATTAATGTATACATGTCTTTAGCAATTCTTTACAGGTATCAAACAATTAATAACTAAGAACATACAAATATTTTTTGAAAGCTGATGTTAGTTAAGATAACCAACCAACAATGTACATTAACCCTCATTATATTTCTGCTTCTATAGATTTGAGAATAGATTCAGAGGGTAACAAACTAACAATACCTTTGCATTTGTCACACATGATCTTCATTTCAACCATAATATTTGAAACAAATCTCATGTAATTTGATGATCATGCATGCAAACTACTTGTTTGCACGTTTGTTCTTGACACAATTTTCCTTAGTCACACATTTCTGCACCTTATAAATGATTTTTAGTTTATTATAAAAACCTTTTGAACAAACTCAAAAGAAAAAAAGAAAAAAAAAACCTAGTAGCTCCACAACTTGTCACAATCCGAAGAATCCCCCGGAATAAGATAATCGTTAAGCGGCTGCCGCGGCGGACTCATCAGCATTCCTTCCGCCATGTCCACCAACAAATTCGGCATACCGAAAATCTCTTCTTCATCCATAAACTCATTTTTAGTCACCGGTTGGTCAACATTAATATTATCATTAGATGTTAATGAAACTAGATCCGAAGTCGAATCCTTCATCAATGCCGCGGCTGCCCCGGCCGCGCTCCTAATCAAAGCAGGATCCGGGACAGCCGGGACAGTGTACACCCCAATGTAATCCGGGAAATTCAACACCGCATCTCTTCCTTTAAGCGATAAAGCAGCCACATCGTATGCTGCGGCTGCCATCTCAGGTCTCGGGTACGTTCCTAGCCAAATTCGCTTGCTTTTGCGTGGCTCGCGTATCTCCGAAACCCATTTTCCACTTCGACTGCGAATCCCACGATAAATTGGATATTTCCCGGTTGCGGTCGGGCTACGGCGGTTCGGGTAGCCTGAAGATGAAGAAGAGGAGCTCATGACATTGGTTTTGGGTGATATTTGGACTTCAAGAATAGGATTTTGTGGTGGTGGAGGTGAAGGGGGAAGAGGAGGGTTAGACATGATCTATATATATTTATATTAATATATATATATATATATGTATAAATATATGTGTATCCACTATATATATATATATATATATATATATATATATATCTATAAAGATATGAGTACAAATATGGCAAAAAGCTAAAGATATGTGGTTTATTTGATGCAAATAAGGAAAAGATTTATATGAGACTATGTATGTGTGAATTGGTACGATAAAAACCGTGGGGAACTCGTGGGCACCGAGTGTTCTATGAACGACATGTCTAGGTTTTTTGTGTCGAGAATTGAAGTACTGATTGTGATGTATTATAAGTTTAACAGGGTATTAGCTGGAACATTTGTATATATAATTATTTGTTGTATTTTTAAATAATAGAAATAATGCACCTTCTAAATATAATATTTCTATTATTATTTTATTGATATTAGTTTATTGGTCAATTTCCTAAATCGATGTCCCTTTCGGGAAACTTTTATTTTAGTGTGGTTTTTATCCGTTGGAATAAATTCAGATTCTTTTGTTCATTTTAACTACATTTATTATTGGAAAATTTTGTATTTATGTATATAGAGTATCATGTTTTCTTAAGTTTCTTACCAAATATTCTAACACATTTTGAAAGGTAGTCATATTTTAAATTTATATACGCATTGAACGGTTACACTTGCTTTGTTAGTTGAAATTAAATGTGAAATGCTTGAAAGAGAAAGATTCATTGGTTTTATATGATTTAAATAGATATTTCTTCTTGGCTTCTTTTTTCTTATGCAGCCGTAAAAGAACTAGGTGAAAGTTTAATTGTATGAATAGTAACACCCTCAAACTCAAACGAGCATCGACAAAAACCATGTGTGTATGTACGCGTGATGCAAGTTTCACCCTTGAAATGGCCGTTCAACGAATCCATAACATTTTGAAGTTGGGTACTATGATGCGAGCCCAAACCTTAAATCGACCGTTTTCATGCACTCTCAAATGTTGTTTGAAAAGTATTTTAGATTATACATGTGTATTGCATACCCATATGATTATTAGTTACTATAATATACTAATATATTCACAAACAATAAATTACATGATGTATAGTCAACTAAGGTAAATTTATTATATTTAGTTTATCTATCATGTGTAACTTAGAAAAGTATACCCTTTCAGTTTTATAGGAATAGTTTTGAAAAGTTATTTAAATACATTGATGCTATAAGAATTTAATTATTAGTAGTTGAGGTCATTTAGAATGCTATTTGCTCTAAAAGAAAAAAAAAATCAACTTTGGATGATAATATTTTAGCCTTTTGTTTTCTAAAAACAAGATGTTTTAAGTAGCTTTTGAAAATAATTGTAACTTGGCGAAAGTGTAAAACTACCTTGTGTCACCATATTATACTTTTTATTTAAAGGGGCCGGTCTTGGGATTTCTTATTATACCTCCTTATAACTTTTTATTAAGTTAATAAGTTATAAAAGTATAACTTATGGAACTTTTCATCTCACAATATAAGCAATCCCAAACACCTTATTACTTTTCAAAAAGTTAATAAGTTATAAGTTAGTGAAAATAAGCAATCCCAAACACCCCCTAACTATAACTACTTCCCTACAAACTGAATGAGCTGCCGTTCAAAAATTGTCCTTTGCAATGGAAATTGTTATCGGAATTAATTGCGTAGAAACGATCTTTAATGAAACTCTTTGACAACTAATTTCATCATAAAACTGTTCTAGCACTTTTTCCGATAAAGCTTCTAAGAAAATGTGTAGTGGGTGGCAAAAATGGAGAGTTTTGGGAGACTTTGGGCTACAACCTCTGCAATGGAAATTGTTATCGGAATTAATTGCGTAGAAACGATCTTTAATGAAACTCTTTGACAACTAATTTCATCATAAAACTGTTCTAGCACTTTTTCCGATAAAGCTTCTAAGAAAATGTGTAGTGGGTGGCAAAAATGGAGAGTTTTGGGAGACTTTGGGCTACAACCTCCCCCCCCCCCCCCCCTCCCCCATCTTTGGGCCAATTATGGGGTGATGGGGGAGGGCATAGATTTGTCGCTGGTTAGGTTAAGAAAAATTAATATTTCTTAATCCTCTCTCTCCTTATTTTATAGCCCTCCACTACACATTACCTAACAAATTGTTTTGACACATTTCTAACAAATGTCCTATTCAATTAGACCAAACTTATTTGTGACCGTTTATTGGTGGTGTTAAATATCTAACAATATTTTATTATGGTTCCATGTTATGTTGTTATTCTGGCAAAAATGTATGGGTAATAACAATAAACTTGTAGCTACGACTATTTTTCTCAAACATATTTCGTTCAGATGAGGTAACTCACACATATACTCTTTAAACTTATTTTTAAATCTACATATTTATCCCATAATGAGATCATAACTTTCAATCGTTTAGAGAGTAACATTTTTTCACGCATGCACTCTGTTACTGTCAAGCTATATCCCTTTGGTTTCAAACATTTTTCACATAAAAGGTATTATTGTTTCATGAAAAATATTATGTAGATCAAAATATACATGGCAACAACTATTATTTAAGGAGAACAAACATTTAAAAAGATAACACTGTTCACCTTATAATGTTCTTGATGACTTGACAGAAATACCAAATTAAGTATTTTGGTTTTCAACTCCTTAGTGCATAGGGAGTGGGCTTCTGTAGCAAGTTCATCACATGGGGACAATTTCCTTCCCAACCAACAACTATGTACATAAAAAAGTTATTTTGAATTGTATAAATTTGTAAAACGTATACTTTAAACTAACTACAACA
Source organism: Bidens hawaiensis (assembly GCF_021521415.1). Lineage (NCBI taxonomy): Eukaryota > Viridiplantae > Streptophyta > Magnoliopsida > Asterales > Asteraceae > Bidens > Bidens hawaiensis. The sequence continues at coordinate 26,190 of NW_027502813.1, forward strand.
TAATTAAATAATATTAATTCTTATGCTTAAGTATTATAATTATATTTGGCTTAAATATAATTCTATAATTTACTGACCTTTATATTTTGTTCGCAATTTTGTTAAGTTCTATAACTATTACTAATTTTTAAAGAAGTATATTGATTATCAAAAATATCATATTAGCCAGTATATATTGTATAAAATAACAAACCAGTAGAATCCCAATACTAGGTAGACAAGGAACAACAAAAGAAATCTTGGTGATTTAATTTGGCAATGAAATTGTTCCTCAATACACCAATTAACTACTACTTTGCAATTTGACACAACAATATTTTTGACATATGCGCCGTACAACATATGCGGCACACATATTGATAACACAACATATGCGTTCACAACCCCCCCCCCCCCCTCTCAAGTTGGAGATTGAGAAAATCTCAATTTGCACAGAATTTACACCCGATTTCTTGATGCTCCAATTACAAATGTTACGACACGTATTAACATCAAAATCGATCATATGATTGTAGACGATAGCTAAGGTTGAGAGTTTTGATGTGCTTTTTTATGCTATATACCCTTTTTTTCGCTATTATAAGTACTACAGAAAACATGAATGATGACGTTAAACATCTTCTTCTTTTAATTAGTAGTAACTAAGAAATTAAGATATATGTTAAAGTGTCAAAACAGCTATTGACAAGCCAAAACTTACTAATTGAGACATCAACCCCAAACACGAACCCCAAATCATATACTTATGGAATAATTATATGTATTAACAATTTATATAACAAAAAACTAGTGCCATAATATTCCAACTGTTGAGAAAACATTCAAATTTTCAATAGTATCAGTCTTGGTGGCATTTTCTTGACCACTAACCAATGTGAACAATAATGATCTTAAAAAGATTAAGTGCATGCATAAAACCTTGCGGAGGGTCACAATTTTTAGGAAGACTGAATAATAAAAAAATAACCTTTTTAGGGGTTTGTGTCTATGCAAACCCTAAGGTAGCTAGGTTATGTCGTCTATAACCTCTTGACCGACTTGAGACCCCAACCAAGGTTTGGAATCATCTTGGTTTTCATCATCACCACCGCCGTTAATGGCAGCGAAAATATAACAGACACCTTCGGAGGGGGTTGTGTTTATATCGTCTGTGCTCGTTTGTGTGTTGATTCGTTTCCACGCCGCTTTGTTCCTAACAGTATGTTGAAGCGATATTAAGTGACTCAAAACTCTGTTATCTTCTTGCTGACATAGGTTATCAATTAGTGTTTTGAGGTTATAATGGTGGTAGGTAAAGAGCAACAGGTGGCCGGAGGATGAAGATGCTAAAGGTGCGTGAACGTTTCAGCTTTCAACCCTAAAGTGTACCATATCATCTAGTTTATTCTTCTTTTATTTTTTTATAATAACAATTTATTTAAAGAAATCGATAGTATCAAGTATCAACATGTCTTGGATAAAATATGACAAAGCAGTTTTCTTTAATATAACGTCTGAATAGTTTAATTGTTAAAAGATAACCAAAGGTATCAAAACATTAAAGGGAAATATAAAAAGATTGGCAATTTTTCAAATGATATTTTTAAGATAAATAATAGAACAACAATCATAGCTCTAAATTAGGGTTATGCTTAACGATGAAACTATAATTATGTTTCATATTTATGTAAGTTTGTAGCTAATCATGACCACATATAATTAATTCGGTTTAATAAGTCATAAGTGAATATATGATCAAAAAGTTATATACACTCTGAATCATAGAAAGTATGACCTATGTATAGCGACGGACCCAGATCAAAAGGTTTAAAATGGTGTCGTTAGATGTCAATACTCGGATATCTATCAATATTATTATATATATTTTTTGTTTAAGTCGAGTCAGGTCAAACTTATTTTCAAATTAAGCATGAAACCTTGCATAATTCAAATTTAATAGAATAGCCAACGATCTCAAAACTAAGGCTACGCAAGTTTTAATTATTATTTTATACATATTTGAACATAGTAATGGATCTAATAGAAAATTTTGTCAACCGCGACACAAACTGGTTGGGTTAAAACAAAGCGAGTCAATACAAGTCGGGTAAAAAAGGGATGGATAAAACCATTTCAAATCCTTATCTACTTAAATGATATTGTAAAACCCTTCATACTTATTATTATTTTTTTTTCATAATAGGATAAATGAGACAAAATATTGGGTTGATTCAACCTACATAATAGACCATAAATAAGAAAACGAAAACATTTCTAAATTAACCAAAACGTAAAAACACATGCAAATCAATTGACTAGTTGTAAAATCAGGGTGGCTCGTGCGACAGCGAAAATAAGTTAGGGCTTTAGACCCATACTAAATTAAGACCCTCTAGCTCAGAAAAAACATTATATATAAATATATTATAATGGATAAAGAAATCTTAAACTAATGTATTGATGTGGTGGCCGGTAGGCTTTGTTGTTTATAAAATATAAGTTATGAGTTCAAAACTTGTAATAAGCAAAACCTTTTTCCTCAACAATTGTCATTAAAAGATCACAAAAACTTGTTTTGATTTAGGCCTTCACATTCGTTGAGCCGGCCCTGCGTACAATAAACACATGATCACGTATATAGTTATAACTCATATATCTAGTTATAACTCATATATGCTATATATAGAGCGTTTAATAGGTGTGAGCAGAAAACCGAATTAAGAACGAATTAACCGAAAAAAACCGAACCGAAGCATTAACCGACGGTTAATTTTTTGTTTTTTTTGAAAAACCGAAATTTCTATTTCGATTCGGTTATCCAGTTTTGAAAACCAAAAAAAAAACCCAAACCGAACCGATTGATAATTGTGACATCTGCCCGATCCGACCCGACCCAGGTACCCGTTTCTCTGATCCGATCTCTTTCTTTTATGATTTAGTATTTATTTATACTTATATTTTACTTTTAGTAATAATAATATATATTTTCCTTCCCGCATCTTTCTCTCTCTTTCTTTCCGCCGTCCCGTCCCTCTTCTCTCTTTCCGCCTTCTTTTCCCTCTTGTCGCCGTCCCGCCCTTAAGCCTTGTTTCCCTCTTTTTCTTCTAACTCTTTGCTTGTCCTTTGTTCCTTCCCGCCTAAGGTTGTCTGCGCAGCTCCACGCGCCAGACCCCTTACAAGGAATCCTGCGTGAAGACCACCTGTACAGCGATACGCGAGACGAACTCTTCTCGCAGCGCGCTAAGAATTGTAATTCTTCTCGCAGCGCGCTAAGAACGGTAGTTCTTCCCGCGACGCGCTAAGGATTTGTAGTTCTTCTCGCTTCGCGCTAAAAATCGTAGTTCATCCCTCTACGCGCGAAGAATTATAGTTCTTCCCGCGGCGCGCTAGGAATTTTAGTTCCTCCCGCGGCGCGCTAAGAAATGTGATTCTTCCCGCGGCGCGCTTAGAAATGTAGTTCTTTCCGCGACGCGTTAAGGTTGGTTCTGTCTGCCTTCGCGCTCGCGCTCTCTTGACCTTCTGTGTCTGCCTTCGCGCTCAAGCCTTCTCGCGCTAAACCCTTTGAGTTTTCTTCTGTTTAATCTAGCCGTTTGCTTTTGTGTTGTCTTATCTTTTGTGCTGTTGACCTAATCTGCGTTATGTCTGAAAAGTTACTTTCGGCGCAGCATGCGCACCAACCCCATTGGTTGGCAGAAAAAGTGACTGACATTATCTTTTGAGATCTGCTTTTTCCCATGCTTGACCAGTACCTTTATCTGAACCGCCCATGCCTTTTTACTGTTCCCTGTCAGCCTTTTTCTCTTTTTCCCTGCTGCCATATCTTTTGATATCTTTTACTTGCTTTTGGATATCTTTTGTTATCTTTTGTTTTGTCTTGTTCTGTTTGTCTTGGAATCTTTTCCCCTTTTTCTGGATTCATGTCTCCTAGGGTTTCTCTATAAATAATAATGTTATTTTCCTAACACATCACACACAAACACTTAATCTCTCCTATTCTCTCTTCCTCCTTGCTCTCTCTGCCGTCTTCCTCTCTGCCTCCGTCTTCCTCCCTGTTCTGCCCTGCTTTTCCGGTAATATATATATATTATATATAATAATTTACTTATTAATTATGCTAACTTATAATCAAGACTTAAAACAAATCATTAAAACAACAATCTTATTTATAGGTTAACTTGTGCTTGTTTAAAGTTGGTTCTTGCTTTATCTTACACCGCATCGTTTATCAAGTGAGTAATCTCGTACCTAATCCCTTTTTGCTTTTAATGTTTTGGGATGTTCATGTGTTCATACAAACTTAGAGTCTTAAACTTGTTTATGAACTTTAGTCGCGCAGTATCCCATGTGTTGAGGATGTAGACTTGACTGTTTATTTGTATGTGTGGATCATTAACCGTCTTGTCGGTCTATTCCGCAGTTCTCATGGTACCATTAGATGAACACGGGAGAACTATCGTTTATGATTTTCTCTTTTGTTTGCACATGCACAGTTTGTCTTGTTTGTGAGCTCAATTGTGAGCACTGGCAGTCTATGAATCTTAGAGTTGGTCCCGATCAGATTACACCCTTGTTGAAAACCAGACATACACATGTTGCGCGCAGATTTATTGTTATCTATGTATTGTATTAAACTTGATTTCTCACCAACACGCAAGTGTTTGACGTTTTATTTTAACACATGTTTAGGTTTGCAGTAGCTGTTTTGGAGCTTGTGGACACGTAGGAAGTTTTCTTTATTTTGGACCTAGATTAAAATGTATCAAGACAAGTTATTGCTGTTCGAATATTATGATTTATAATACATTGATTTATGATGATTTATGTTATCTTATGTTTACCTTGCGCACGCGCGAATGAATGTATTTATTAAATATTGACACCCAATAGTGTCACGAGTAATGAAACAATATGTGGCGCCCCGATGTATAATCCGCCTTTGGTCGGGGTGTTACAGATTGGTATCAGAGCTCGTTGACTTTAGGATAGGTGGTTAGACGTAACGGCCTAGAATACCTAAGAGTCCCTTCTCGCGCATGAGAGAAATCTCATGTTTGCGCGCTTATTGTTAATTACTCGTTATTTATGAATATGCTCGCGCTTGCGCAGTATATGATTTTATGTTTTATTTCGCGATATTTCAATTTTTGTTAAATTTCGATTTTTATTGATTTTTCTTACATATTCGTTTGTTGGATTTGAAAATCCGAAAAGTCATGGTGATACATGAATAGTTGATTTTCAATTCCATTTACGATTATGTTCTGAGGTTGGAGACTTGAAAAGTCATGGTGATACATGAATTGTCAACCTCCAATACTCATTTTCTTGTATATTTTATATTGAAGAATGAAAAGTCATGGTGATACATGAATCGTCAATCTCCAATACTCGTTTGCTCGTATATTTTAAATTGGGAATTCGGAAAGTCATGGTGATACATGAATTGTCGATTCTTGATTCGAATTTGTTACCTTTATTAAGTCTGCATCTAGGGTCATTTATTTTACTTTAACTTTTGACAGTAACTGACTCCGCGAAACCAAGCTTTTCGAGGTTATACTTTGCGCTAAAACCAGGATATTAACTAAAATTAAAATTTTTATAGAATGCCTCCGCTATCTCGTCGCCATCTCAAGAAGAAAGAAGCCGCGCGCAGACGCTCGCAGCAACGTTCCCAGGAAATGGCCGCCGCAATAGCCCAAGCTTTGAGCCAAAACAATACCAACACCTCTGGTTACAACATTAAATCCTTTAACGCGGGTAACCCTCCAAAGTTCACAGGTCTTGAAGGAGCCACCGTGATGCTCCAGTGGCTTGAGAAAATAGAAAACACTTTCCTCCATACCCAATGCCCCTCAGACAGACGAACCCTGTATGCTTCCAGTGTCCTGGAATCTAGAGCGCTTACATGGTGGAATGGAGTAGCTCATGCGCGTGGCGCAGAAACTGCTTCTAGCATGCCCTGGGAGGAATTCAAGGAAATTCTGACGCGAGAGTTCTGCCCTCCCAACGAAGTTAAGCGCCTGGAGGAAGAATTTTGGAACTTGAAGCAATACAGCGGTGAAGCGCGCGAGTACGCGACGCGTTTCCATAAACTAAGCCTGCTTGTCCCTCACCTTGTTACCCCTTCCCGCCGAGCCATAGAGAAATTCCTTGGGGGTCTCCCCATGGAAATTCAAGATTCTGTATGGGCCAGAAACCCAGTAACCCTCTCTGACGCCATCGAGTTGGCCGCTGTGCTCAGCGACAACCATGTCAGAGCAGGAACCCTGTTCCTGCGGGGAACTGAGAAGACCAAACTCACCAAGACTGTTCCTGAACCAACAGAAACCAAATCAGAACCCTCAAACCGTAACAACCTCAAGCGCAGGCGCAAGGCCTATGCGCTTACCAACCCGCCCATAGTCCAGCAACCCGCCTACCAACCTCCAGTTTACGCGCCTAACCCTCTGTCAGCCTACCCAACACCTCCTGTAGTCCACAACTATGCCTTAACCAATCCAGCACTCCCTGCCCCGCCAACTAAGAAACCTTACACAGGAAACCACCCATTTTGCCCAACCTGTAGACTCCACCACCCACCTCTAGTCCCATGTCGACTTTGTACCCGATGTGGCCGCGCTGGTCACCTTGCAGAAAACTGTAGAGTCCTTCCCGCCAATCCAATTGCGCCAACACCACCAGTCTACCCGCAGAACCCACAACCAACCTACCAAAACCCACGACCCAGATCGTGCTTTAACTGCGGTGATCCCAGTCATTTCCGGAACGCATGCCCGAGGCTACAAGTTCAGATTACGCAAGCGAATCCGGTGAACCAGATTTCGAACCAAGTGACACGCGGACGAGCTTTTAACATAACCGCGCACCAAGCGCAAGCGAATAATGACGTAGTTAATGGTACATTTTTGCTTAACGGATTTTATGCTTCTGTACTTTTTGATACTGGCGCCGATCGAAGTTTTATTTCTCGCGCGTTTGAGCAGAAGCTTGCGCGACCGCGCGATAACTTAAAAGAAAATTTTTCAGTTGAATTGGCTAATGGCGAAACTGTTTTAATTAACTCGGTGATTAAAGATTGCACGCTTAACCTTAACGAAAACGATTTTCTGATCGATCTCATCCCCATGCCTCTTGGAAGCTTTGATGTTATCATTGGTATGGACTGGCTCTCGAAGAATCGCGCCGAATTTATTTGCGCCAAGAAGTTGATTCGCATACCTCGAGAAAATGGTGATCTTCATATCTACGGCGAAAAACCCTCCAGTGGTCTTAAACTTATGTCTTGCGCCGAAGCCCGAAGGCTCATGAGGAAAAGGTGTATTGCATTCTTAGCCCATGTGGTTAAACCTGCTGAAGAAAAGAAGAAGCTTCGCGATATCCCTGTTGTGCGTGATTTCCCTGAAGTTTTTCCTGATGATCTTCCTGGTATCCCTCCCGCTCGTGAAGTCGAGTTCCGTATTGATCTTGTCCCTGGTGCTTCCCCCGTAGCTAAATCTCCTTACCGTCTTGCGCCCGCTGAGATGCAAGAATTGGCAAGCCAACTTCAAGAGTTGACTGCTAAAGGATTCATTCGCCCTAGCTCTTCGCCCTGGGGTGCTCCGGTGTTGTTCGTTAAAAAGAAAGATGGATCGTTTCGCATGTGTATTGATTACCGCGAGTTGAACAAACTCACTATTAAAAACCGGTATCCCTTACCGCGTATTGACGACCTCTTCGATCAACTCCAAGGTGCCTCTTGTTTCTCGAAGATTGATCTCCGCTCTGGCTATCACCAGTTGCGCATCCGCGATGAAGATGTTCCGAAGACTGCTTTTCGTACTCGTTATGGCCATTTTGAATTCTTGGTCATGTCCTTCGGTTTAACCAACGCACCCGCCGTTTTCATGGATCTAATGAATCGGGTGTGTAGGCCTTTCTTGGATAAATTCGTGATTGTGTTTATCGATGACGTTCTGATTTATTCTAAGACCAAGGCCGAGCATGAGCAACATCTTCGGTTGGTGTTGCAAAAGCTTCGAACCGAGCAGCTCTTTGCCAAGCTCTCCAAGTGTGAATTCTGGTCTGATGAAGTACAGTTTCTTGGTCATGTTGTAAACAAGATGGGTATTCATGTCGACCCATCCAAAATTGAAGCAATCAAGAACTGGATTACGCCATCAACTCCTTCCGAGATCCGTTCCTTTCTGGGCTTAGCTGGTTATTACCGGCGCTTCATTTCGAATTTCTCGAAGATCGCTTTGCCTTTAACAGCTCTAACGCACAAAGGTAAACCGTATATTTGGGGCTCGAAGCAAGAAGAAGCCTTTCTAACGCTCAAGCGTTTGTTGTGTGAAGCTCCTGTCCTTGCGCTACCTGAGGGTAATGATGATTTTGTCGTGTACTGCGATGCCTCCAACCAAGGTCTCGGTTGTGTTCTTATGCAACGAGGCAAGGTTATCGCTTACGCATCAAGGCAACTCAAGGTTCATGAAAAGAATTATACAACTCACGACCTCAAACTTGGTGCAGTTGTTTTTGCCTTGAAGATCTGGAGACACTACCTTTATGGTACTAAGTGTATCCTCTACACTGACCATAAAAGCCTTCAGCATATCTTTGATCTAAAGGAACTCAACATGAGACAACGCCGATGGAACGAACTCATCAGCGATTACGATTGTGAGATCCGGTATCATCCTGGTAAGGCTAATGTGGTAGCCGATGCGCTCAGCCGAAAACCCTGCCAGCTTAACTGTATCTTGCCGCGCACCCAGCTTCACTTCGCGCCGATCCAAAGCAACCTTGAATCGCGCATTCGTGACGCCCAGCGCGCATCCATCAGTAATGGTAGCCTTCGCGCCGAGTTAGCGTGTGGCGCGGAAGCGCATTTTGTGCCCAATCTGAGTGGAATTCTTTGTTATCTTAATCGCATATGGATTCCCTGTGATGAGAATCTTCGCGCTGATATCCTGAGTGAAGCGCACAAATCTCGTTATTCTATTCATCCTGGCACTGATAAGATGTACAAGGATTTGCGCATTACTTATTGGTGGCCCGGTATGAAGAAGGATATTGCTGTGTTCGTAGCTAGATGCCTGACTTGTTCTAAAGTAAAAGCTGAACACCAACGCCCATCTGGTTTGCTCGAACAACCAGAAATTCCTACGTGGAAATGGGAATGTGTAGCGATGGACTTTATTACAAAGTTACCTTTGACAGCAAGCAAACATGATAGCATTTGGGTAATAGTGGATCGTTTGACTAAGTCTGCTCACTTTCTGCCCATTCGTGAAAACTACCGTGTTGAGCAACTCGCGCAGCTTTATGTCAAGGAAATTGTCTGCCGCCATGGTACTCCTTTGAGCATCATATCCGATCGCGATGGCCGTTTTATATCTCGCTTTTGGAAATCTCTCCAATCTGCGCTAGGAACTCGCTTGGACATGAGTACGGCATATCATCCCCAGACTGACGGTCAGTCTGAGCGAACTATTCAGACTCTTGAGGATATGCTCCGATCTTGTGTTCTTGATTTTGGAGGTAATTGGGATTCGCACCTGCCTTTGATCGAGTTCTCTTATAATAACAGCTATCATTCCAGTATTGGTATGGCCCCATTTGAAGCACTTTACGGTCGTAAGTGCCGCTCCCCGATTTGTTGGAGCGAAGTGGGTGAAGCTCAAATCACAGGACCCGAACTTGTTCAAGAGACAACCGATAAAATCGCCAAGATCCGTGATCATCTGCTGACTGCCAGAAGCCGACAGAAGAGTTACGCAGATCGTAGACGGAAGCCTCTCGAATTTCAAGTTGGTGATCTTGTTCTCCTCAAAGTGTCGCCCTGGAAGGGTGTTGTCCGCTTTGGGAAGAAAGGTAAGCTTGCTCCTCGTTATGTTGGTCCATTCAAGATTCTCGCGCGTGTAGGAAAAGTTGCCTACAGACTTGACCTGCCGCCCGCGCTCAGTAATGTACATCCAACGTTCCATGTATCCAATCTCAAGAAGTGTTTAGCTGACGAGAACCTTCACATTCCACTTGATGAAGTTCAAGTTGATGAAACTATGCATTTCGTTGAGAAGCCTGTTGAGATTATGGATCGCGAGGTAAAGCAAACCAAGCGCAGTCGTATCCCTATCGTGAAAGTTCGCTGGGAGTCCAAGCGCGGAGCCGAGTTTACATGGGAAAGGGAAGATCAAATGAAGATCAAGTACCCGCACCTGTTCTCTGCGCAACCTACTTCAAGATAAATTTCGGGACGAAATTTCTTAAAGTAGGGGAGACTGTGACATCTGCCCGATCCGACCCGACCCAGGTACCCGTTTCTCTGATCCGATCTCTTTCTTTTATGATTTAGTATTTATTTATACTTATATTTTACTTTTAGTAATAATAATATATATTTTCCTTCCCGCCTCTTTCTCTCTCTTTCTTTCCGCCGTCCCGTCCCTCTTCTCTCTTTCCGCCTTCTTTTCCCTCTTGTCGCCGTCCCGCCCTTAAGCCTTGTTTCCCTCTTTTTCTTCTAACTCTTTGCTTGTCCTTTGTTCCTTCCCGCCTAAGGTTGTCTGCGCAGCTCCACGCGCCAGACCCCTTACAAGGAATCCTGCGTGAAGACCACCTGTACAGCGATACGCGAGACGAACTCTTCTCGCAGCGCGCTAAGAATTGTAATTCTTCTCGCAGCGCGCTAAGAACGGTAGTTCTTCCCGCAACGCGCTAAGGATTTGTAGTTCTTCTCGCTTCGCGCTAAGAATCGTAGTTCATCCCTCGACGCGCGAAGAATTATAGTTCTTCCCGCGGCGCGCTAGGAATTTTAGTTCCTCCCGCGGCGCGCTAAGAAATGTGATTCTTCCCGCGGCGCGCTTAGAAATGTAGTTTTTTCCGCGACGCGTTAAGGTTGGTTCTGTCTGCCTTCGCGCTCGCGCTCTCTTGACCTTCTGTGTCTGCCTTCGCGCTCAAGCCTTCTCGCGCTAAACCCTTTGAGTTTTCTTCTGTTTAATCTAGCCGTTTGCTTTTGTGTTGTCTTATCTTTTGTGCTGTTGACCTAATCTGCTTTATGTCTGAAAAGTTACTTTCGGCGCAGCATGCGCACCAACCCCATTGGTTGGCAGAAAAAGTGACTGACATTATCTTTTGAGATCTGCTTTTTCCCATGCTTGACCAGTACCTTTATCTGAACCGCCCATGCCTTTTTACTGTTCCCTGTCAGCCTTTTTCTCTTTTTCCCTGCTGTCATATCTTTTGATATCTTTTACTTGCTTTTGGATATCTTTTGTTATCTTTTGTTTTGTCTTGTTCTGTTTGTCTTGGAATCTTTTCCCTTTTTTCTGGATTCATGTCTCCTAGGGTTTCTCTATAAATAATAATGTTATTTTCCTAACACATCACACACAAACACTTAATCTCTCATATTCTCTCTTCCTCCTTGCTCTCTCTGCCGTCTTCCTCTCTGCCTCCGTCTTCCTCCCTGTTCTGCCCTGCTTTTCCGGTAATATATATATATTATATATAATAATTTACTTATTAATTATGCTAACTTATAATCAAGACTTAAAACAAATCATTAAAACAACAATCTTATTTATAGGTTAACTTGTGCTTGTTTAAAGTTGGTTCTTGCTTTATCTTACACCGCATCGTTTATCAAGTGAGTAATCTCGTACCTAATCCCTTTTTGCTTTTAATGTTTTGGGATGTTCATGTGTTCATACAAACTTAGAGTCTTAAACTTGTTTATGAACTTTAGTCGCGCAGTATCCCATGTGTTGAGGATGTAGACTTGGCTGTTTATTTGTATGTGTGGATCATTAACCGTCTTGTCGGTCTATTCCGCAGTTCTCATGGTACCATTAGATGAACACGGGAGAACTATCGTTTATGATTTTCTCTTTTGTTTGCACATGCACAGTTTGTCTTGTTTGTGAGCTCAATTGTGAGCACTGGCAGTCTATGAATCTTAGAGTTGGTCCCGATCAGATTACACCCTTGTTGAAAACCAGACATACACATGTTGCGCGCAGATTTATTGTTATCTATGTATTGTATTAAACTTGATTTCTCACCAACACGCAAGTGTTTGACGTTTTTATTTTAACACATGTTCAGGTTTGCAGTAGCTGTTTTGGAGCTTGTGGACACGTAGGAAGTTTTCTTTATTTTGGACCTAGATTAAAATGTATCAAGACAAGTTATTGCTGTTCGAATATTATGATTTATAATACATTGATTTATGATGATTTATGTTATCTTATGTTTACCTTGCGCACTGCGCGAATGAATGTATTTATTAAATATTGACACCCAATAGTGTCACGAGTAATGAAACAATCTGTGGCGCCCCGATGTATATCCGCCTTTGGTCGGGGTGTTACAATAATGATAAAGATTATCAAGATAATAAGGAATGAACTAAACTTTTAAGATAAATAAATAAGATGATGAATGAAGATCGGGACTAAACTTTTAATACTTTTTAATATTTAAACTCTATTTAGCAACTTTGTATATATTCGTATAGTTTCACGTAGCACGTGCCTATTTTTATTTTTTGAATTCAATATATATGTAGACTATGGTACTCTAACACGTTCTTATACAAGCTTAAAATATGCATTTTCATTTTTAAATTTTATTTTTTTGCAATGTCAACACATAATTGAAAAAAAAAATGAAATTAACCAAAAAACTAAAAACGGAAAACCAAAAAACCGAAAAACCAAGCGGTTTGCATATTCAAATAACCGATTACTTCGATTTCGGTTTGGGTTTCTCCTAATAACCGAACTGTGCTCAGCACTAGCGTTTAAAATCGATTGTTTAAAATTAAAATCAAACTAAATGCTTTAATGTATAACTTTATTAAAAGTGAAGGAGGTCATTTTAAAATTTGACTTGTGATATTGAAGTATAATTAGTACTCGTGCGTTGCGGCTTGTTTGTTAAACCAAAAACAATAGACACAAAAGCGTTAAATCACACGCACGCTTTAACTCACGATAGCTAGATCAAAACATAAAACATAGAAAATGATAACTAAGTTGAAACGATAAAGAATGTAAAACATATAAAAAGAACCAAGTTGGAACGATAAAAAAGATTATTCAAGCGGTTTCGAATT